>NW_003805372.1:817844-1079364 GCF_000255335.2 Galendromus occidentalis | reverse complement strand
TCCCCGTAAGTGACCTACCGCAATGCGACCCTGAGAAACCGAAGAAATGGATCAAGAGGCTCGAAATGGACGCTATGGTGAACGGTTGGACAGAACAAAAAACCCTGCGCTTGGCATACCGTAGCATGGATGAAGACACAAAAAGCTGGTTCACTACAGAAGTAGGACCGAAGTCCAGCTGGGATAACTTCAAAATACAGTTGTTTTCACGGTTCCCCAAAGGAAAAAGACGGTCTCCGGCTGAGTTCTACCGCCGCAAACGTCAGCCAGAGGAATCCTTTACGAGATTCATCAGGGAGAAACACTCTCTCATGAGAGATGTTCATATCCCTTTCAACATCCTGGATTTCGTCGACGAAATCGAAAACTCCTGCAACTCAACTGAGTTCCGGAATTTCGTCGTCGCCTCAAATCCAGAGAACTTCGAGGCTTTGATGGAAGTAGCCGATAAGTTTGTAGAACCTCGTCGGAACTACCAGTTTGGCACTCCAGATAAGCGCTTCGATCTTGGTAGGGGGCTACATCGTCGAGTGTGGCAGTACGTTAAAGCCTGTGTGGTTTGTCAACAGTGCAAAGCACCCTCACAAAATGTGGGCGATCTGCAACCAGTCGCACCACCCGCAAGACCTTTCGAGAAAGTGGGACTGGACTTTGCGGGCCCTTTCAACGTTCCGGGGAATCGGCCGGTGTATGTGTTGGTGGTGGTCGACTACTGTACACGCTACGTTCATTTGTTCGCGAGTGGACGGATTTCGGCTCCCTTCGTCGTGCGATCCCTCCAAACTATAAGTGATTCGGTTGGGCATCTAGGTACGATTGTTACTGACAATGCGACGTGCTTCCGTGGCTCCGTCTTAGCTGATTACCTACAGAGGGTTGGTACCTCACACATTCGTACGTCAGTGGGCCACCCCCAGTGTAACGGTCTCGCCGAGAGGAGCGTGCGAACCGTGACGGATCGCCTGTCTGCCCTCGTGCTTGAGGGTCACACGGCGGTCCGAGATGTGATTCCGAAGATAGCGTTCTCGATGAATACGACTATAAGTGAATCGCTTCGGGAAACTCCCTTCGAAATGTTATTCGGGTTTCCCGCAGTTTTGCCTGGTGAGCCCCCACGGGAAGAAAGACTTTTCCGTTCAGCAAGACAAGTGCGTCACGAGGGTCATCGGAACCTGTCGGTAGCTCAAGATCGGATGAAGAATCGTTTCGATGCGTTGAGGGTTAAACCTGCTTCCTTCCATGATGGTCAAGAAGTATTGGTTCGAATAACCCGGGTCCGTCGTGACCTTTCCAAGAAGCTCCATCCGCGATTCGTGGGTCCTTGGAGGGTGCAGCGGAAAATCGCTCAGGCGACCTATGCAGTGCGGGATCCGTCTGGCCGTTCGCGGAATATCAATGCAAAGGATCTCCGTCCGTTCGAACGAGGGCGTTCGGTTTCGGTAGCGTGACCGATTGGAACGGCGCCACTGGCGCTGTCGTATATTTCTATAAAAGGCTGCTCGATACTAGAATAAAATGTTCATTCCTACCACCTTCGTTATTCCGCAACAATATCGATATGGGCATATGTCGATATATTCATATCGATATATTCATATCGACAAATATCGATATCAATCGATATCGATATGGGCATATCGATATATCGATATGTACATATCGATTGATATCGATCTACGAAGAACTGTGGAGCTTGGCAGGGATGAGATTTCCATTATCTGTGAATCGTATCTGAGATCGCCATCCTCACTCCTGCTCTGGGAGGCTCCATAAGGATGCGAAGGATTAGCTATCACAGGATCGATTGCGATAAATGCTGCTAAATAGCTCGCACGGAATAGCTATTATGAACCCAAGAATGGGCCCTCACATACGCTGTCGTTCGGCAGTAGGCAAGCAGTATGGCGCTCGGGCTGCCATATGGAGAGAATTAGGGGAGAGTACGTGTCGAAAATCTCACCGCGCATCCGGTGAAATAACCGGAACAACCCGGAAAAACGGAATTGAACAACTCTAAATCTATATCTCAAACTCCTCCAGAAGAAATACTGATTAGTTACACGGTGTTGGGGACATGATATTTAATTATAATGTAGTGACACGATTCAACATCGCTGATTCTCTAGCGGAGCGCTCTTTCAAAGAACCACTCTCTGCTCGAAACCCTCATCGCCCAGACGATTCGATTCCGGCGCGTTCAACATCGTAGCGTGCGAGAACAAACGCTCGGCTCCCGCGCTCGATGGGGACTCGCAATTATTGGGTAATAAAGACCTTGGTGTTCAGCGGCCCCAGAAACCTCCGGCTGAGTTTGAATCAAGTTCTCTTCTAGCGATCTGAGAATCGATATAAATATATTGATATCGACAAATATCGATATGCCCATCTCTCCACTAACTCTCTCCACATGGCAGCCCGAGCGCCATACTGCTTTCCTATTGCCGAACGACAGCGTATGTGAGGGCCCATTCTCGGGTTCATAATAGCTATTCCATGCGAGCTATTTAGCGGCAATTATCGCAATCGATTCTGTGACAGCTTATCCTTCGCATCCTTATGGAGCCTCCCAGAGCAAGAGTGAGGATGGCGATCTCAGATACGATTCACAGATAATGGAAATCTCATCCCAGCCGAGCTAAACAGTTCTTCATAGATCGATATAAATCGATATGTATATATCGATATCGATCGATAAAGTAAAAGCTCGGTATAACGACCCACATTACAACGAATTTCTCGGTACAACGAACAAGGAGTTTCTCCTGCTTTGGCCAGCTCGCCATAGGGATAGTGTTGAGCGACATTCGTTACAGCGAAAATTCGGTACAACGAACCAGTTTCGTCGGTCCCTTCGTGTTCGTAGTAACGAGCTTCAACTGTATGAATATATCGATATAACGATATCGGTATTTATCGATATGCCCATATCAATATCGATATTTGTCGATACAAATATGCCCAACACTGCTCTAGAAAGACAATGAAGGGGGGAAATTTGCGATTCATGGAGCGGACTGAGTGCGATATTTGCTCTGGAGAATTCTTCTTCTTCGTCAGTCTCCGCCCCAGAGACAAGAGTCCAGCTCCATTCACCAGCTAGCACGAACCTTTTTTCGAGTATCGCTCAGTTTTCAAGTCCGTATCCGGCGCAGCCCTACCTCGGTGGCTCGGTGGGGAGTTCCCGCTCCCGAAATGATATGTATGAGGCGTCTGACTTCTGGAACAGGACGGTTCCGGGAAATCACAATGCTCGGAATGGTGTCACACAGCTCGGAAGTCCCACGGGGGAGCGATTCGCGGTCTCCCAGGTCTTTCGAGTTCTGATTCACCTGAGACGGGGGTTCCGAACACTGCCCAAACGAAGCAAACCATTTAACGATAGCCGAGAGCTAGAGGAGGGAGCAGCCCCGAATGTTGCAACTCACATTCCGAAGTTACGCAGTGTGAGCGTGGTTCATAACTGGTCTCGATGCATGAGTCAGGCACCGACTGTTATTTTGAGAGCTACCACCGTTTCCCGAAGTGCACTCGGATTCTCGTCACCATCGAAATACTCTTTCCCCTCGTCAGAGGAAAACAGTAACCTGAGACTCCGCCGAGGGAATAGAGGTTTCTTACTCAGCGAGGATCCGTATCATGTACCTACCGCGATCGGCGGGATCTGTGGGATCCCATGAGCGAAGCCAGCGATCAAGACTTGAAAATAAGGGATTATGGCTGCTCTCACAGAATGATGGAGGCAAACGGCGACGATGAGAGCCACGTATGCGATGGCAAGTCGTGGAGACGGAGAACCGTCAGACTCGTTTCCGGCCAACAGCTCGGCAGTCTTGAGCGAGAATTCCAAAATTCTTGCTCCTTACCTCTAGACATTATCAAATGCATCAATTAAGAACTCGAACAAGCACCTCCCACATGAGGAGCGATCTCGGGAACCCGAAAGTCGGTCCACGCGAGCGTTCCATGCTGAGGTGCTCGTGCACTTCCGACGCGAAAAAAATATTCGAAAGCGGATTACTCGGATTGAGACAAATTAGCTTTGAGCATTCTTTTCGGAACGGGTGAGTTTTCTTTTACTTTCCTGACATGCTATGATCCCTCCCGATGAGGAAATGGAGGTCAGGATCACTGTAGACAGTCGTCGCCGAAATCTGCTCCGGCATTGCGAATTACTTTCCCAAGTCGATTATCGTAGACTTGGACGTATACATGTAGTAGGAATTCTGTTCTGGTATTCAGTGGCTGCACTGTAACGCCAGTACTTGAGAATGATACGAGGGTCTGCGCCACGAGCTGAGAATTCCTCTATCTCTCAAGCTTTCGTTCCGAGTATGCGTGAGCCAACGCGGAATGAGCTTGATCGATACGCCTCTGTTCGATCGTCGTTTCGCTCGCCTTGCATATCGTGATGACGATGATTCTCAGTTTTGAACCAATTATTTAAATGCTCCCAGGCGGACGACTAATTGTAAGATCATCTATCAGGAATGATGAATCATTGTTTTTAGAGTCCTATAACATTCCCCTGGGATATTTGCTTCCCCGGCGTTAGCCCAGTAAAGGACTTGATTGCGGTATCCTGACTCGAGAGGTCCCCACAGCCTACGACGACAGGGAAAACTCATCAAAGGCGATTCACTTGTAGATATGAAGTTGGGTCTTCGCTCTTGCAGATACTACAAATAGGAAATGTCCGAAATTCAGGAGCTCCAATTATCATCGGCCACTCCGTCAGTCATATCACGGGACTGTCGATCTGTCCCAGGTCCCAGCTCATACGCGGATCGTCATCCCCAGTATTGGGCGATTATTATCGACATCATGACCTTCGATGTATCATTCCTGCTTTCAACAAGGTAGGAGCCACTCACATCAGGAGCTTAAAGTAATCCAGGAGGATTCCATACGGCCGAGCCCGGCCGAATCGGGAATTCTCTACCGAAAGAGAAAATCTCCGAGCTTTAGAGGCTTACGAAAAGTTCGAGGAAACAACGAATGCCCATCCCGTTCGGATTATGAGAATTTTGGCACCGCGCGCTCTTGAGCGGCGATAAGCATTAGCCCCCAATTATGACCCTCTGTTGGGGTCCCACCCCGCCGGAACCTCGGGAGAACAACCAGATCCATCGCCTGCCGGACCGAGATGTGAACGCTCCTTCCATAAATGGTTCAATCGATTTCAGAAGAACTCTTTATTCGTGGGGATGGTTCATTTTGCATGATTATAATCACAGATAAAGGTGAATCACTCGGCGCGCACACGTGGATTCAGCCCCCCCCCCCCGTGTACGAAAGGGAACGCGTCGCGCCGTCGACGTTATGCATCATTCTTCTCGCGAGATCGCTATCGCGAGAGGAACGTTCCACTCCAGAACGGCCATCTTACCGGATAACGCTCCGGATCGTTCCCTGAACCGACGTGTGTCGCTTTCGAGGCGGCAAATCAAGGCAGGCTAATATCGGATGTGGAGATTGCGGTATTTCGATCGACCCTCCTTAGAAATTAATTTCCCCCAGAACTGCGTCCAATCGAGACAAGCGATCGATAGAGTCGGTGCGCGGACGTATTGGCGGACTCCCAGAACGACTGACAAGTCTGTGCTATCGGTACATCCGCGACGGGATTTACTCCGAAGCCAAAAACAGAAACGAAAACAAAAACAGATCAGGTGAATGTCAAAAACAGATCAGGCTTTCCATATTTCGACGCATAAGAATTGTGTGAGCTGCAACGTTCATTGGTGGAAATAGACACATGATCGCGCAGTCTGGCAGATTGTCGATATGAGCGGGTCTGTACACGAGGGCCGAAGGCCGCGCCGACGGCTTGCCGAAGCTCGATGAACTGAGACGATTAAATTCTTTGTTAGTGATGAAAAGGAGGATCATCAAATCAAGTCGGGCAGGAAGACCTGTCGAAAATTCGAAGATCCTTTGTTGAGCCACGTTCAAGGTCGCGAGCCATGGTGATAGGCGGACTTTATCTTTTGAGCAGCAAAGGGTGTACGCGGTCTGCCCAGCCGACGTTCTCTCACCAAGGAAGTGCGCGGCCCTGCACCCTATACAATAGTCATTCATGTTGCACAATGAATGAGCAGAAGTAGGGTAATTTTGAGGGTCGCGAGCCATCCCCATCGTCCCTCGAGCTCTCTGAGCTCTTTGTTGGACTTTCTGTAATCGATGCTGGGCAGCATTTTGAACACGAATGGAGGCTCTCTCTGTCGAAGAAGGAGCGGATCGTCTAGCCCTGTGACGTTCAGCGTTAGAATCACGCACCGCAGCTGCTTCATCTTCGCTAACCCGCGCTCGGTGTTCACGATGCTGCTCTGCATTATGATTTCGAATGGATTGCGTTCCCTCGTCTGATTGATTGGCTCTATTTCGCTGATTACGCAGCCTGGCAGATTGTCGATATGAGCGGGTCTGTACACGGCGCGAGTTTGAGCACTTCGGCATTATTCGTCTGTTTTTCAACCGCAAGATTCTTCTGGATCGAGTGCAGAGAGATGGAGTGCCCCATGGGACTATTCGTTATTTGTTATCTCCAAATTTACATACGATCCGAAAAGAAATGTCACAAACAGGAACCTAAAGCAAAGCTTCTCTCAAGCATCTCTCTTTCGAGGAGACGACATTATATGTTTCATTGCTTATTAGGACTGTTTCACTAATGAAAGGAAGAATTGATCAAGTCGAATAACCATCATCCGAATGACGTCATCCGAAGCATTTCAGTCTAGGCGGATACTCATGAAGAAGTTTCCTTTCTTTCGGCATTTACTCCGTAAACGACTAATAAAACCTGGAAAGAAGGCCAACTTGCACACCGCGGTATCATCCCGCATCCGATGAGCCTGTTTGGAAGCGGAATTAAGGGGGGGGAAGCGTCGAAAAGTCGCGAACGGACGGACGGACACAGCGCTTTTATTATGTAGGGGGTTAGGGGGATAGGGGGATTATTATTGCTATTATTAGGAAGCGACAAATCTTAAGGAGGCGCCGCGAAATCAAAGTCGGTCTTTCCCGATAGTCGTCGTTCCCCATTTTCAAGCGAACGAGCGTGAATCAAGCTGGGTAAATAAAGCGGAACCGTCGAAAAACCCGTAAGGTCATCGCCGACTCGCTTATCGATCTCGGACCCCATTGGAATATCGTTAACTCCAAGCCGACAGGATGCGAGTATCGTTAAGTTTAGCATCACTCCAGCGAGAACCCGGAACCGGAGACTGATTGCAGAGATCAGCTTGCGAAGCGGTCCAGTCTCTGACAGAAGCCGAGGGCATAGAGCTTGTGCAGGGAACCTCCTGACTGCATTGCGAATGGAATATCCGCCATGCTACCTTGACTTACAACAGCTCGCTCCAGGAGATGATTTTTTGGAAAACCTAGCGACTGGATGTATTCTTCTGCGACCGAGCCCCAAAACCGGAGCTCCGCCGAGCCGGAACCACCATGCCTTTGAGAGGAAGAAGATTCCGGACATCAATCGCAAGCAAGGAGGAGGGAATCAGATATCAGAGTAGATGACGATTCGAAAGTCAGATTCGCGCGACAAATCATCGCATTCCAACTCTCTTCTGCCCGCTGAGATTCGGCTCGCATTTTATCACGCAGTGGTAGGAGCCACTCACATCAGAAGCTTAAAGTAATCCAGGAGGATTCCATACGGCCGAGTCCGGCCGAATCGGGAATTCTCTACCGAAAGAGAAAATCTCCGAGCTTTAGAGGCTTACGAAAAGTTCGAGAAAACAACGAATGCCCATCCCGATCGGATTATGAGAATTCTGGCACCGCGCGCTCTTGAGCGGCGATAAGCATTAGCTCCCAAGTATGACCCTCTGCTGGGCTCCCACCCCGCCGGGACCTCGGGAGAACAACACGATCCATCGCCGGCCGGACCGAGATGTGAACGCTCCTTCCATAAATGGTTCAATCGATTTCAGAAGAATTCTTTATTCGTGGGGATGGTTCATGTTGCATGATTATAATCACAGATAAAGGTGAATCACTCGGCGCGCACACGTGTATTCAGCCCCCCGTGTACAAAAGGGAACGCGTCGACGTTATGCATCATTCTTCTCGCGAGATCGCTATCGCGAGAGGAACGTTCCACTCCAGAACGGCCATCTTACCGCAAAACCCTCCGGATCGTTCCCTGAACCGACGTTTGTCGCTTTCGGGGCGGCAAATCAAGGCAGGCTAATATCGGATGTGGGGATTGCGGTATTTCGATTGACCCTCCTTAGAAATTAATTTCCCCCAGAACTGCGTCCAATCGAGACAAGCGATCGATAGAGTCGGCGCGCGGACGTATTGGCGGGCCCCCAGAACGACTGACAAGTCTGTGCTATCGGTACATTCCGGACGGAATTTACCCCGAAGCACTCTTGATCGATTATTACTATTATTATTATTGCTATTATTAGGAAGCGACAAATCTTAAGGAAGCGCCGCGAAATCGAAGTCGGTCTTTCCCGATAGTCGTCGTTCCCCATTCTCAAGCGAACGAGCGTAACTCAAGCTTGGTAAATGAAGCAGAACCGTCGGCAAGCCCGCAACGTCATCGCCGACTAGCTTATCGATCTCGGACCCTATTGGAATATCGTTAACTCCGAGCGCCGACAGGATGCGAGTATCGTTAAGTTCAGCATCACTCCAGCGAGAACCCGGAACCGGAGACTGGTTGCAGAGATCAGCTTGCGAAGCGGTCCAGTCTCTGACAGAAGCCGAGGGCATAGAACTTGTGCAGGGAACCTCCTGACTGCATTGCGAATGGAATATCCGCCATGCTACATTGACTTACAACAGCTCGCTCCAGGAGATGATTTTTTGGAAAACCTAGCGACTGGATGTATTCTTCCGCGACCGAGCCCCGAGACCGGAGCTCCGCCGAGCCGGAACCACCATGCCTTTGAGAGGAAGAAGATTCCGGACATCAATCGCAAGCAAGGAGGAGGGAATCAGATATCAGAGTAGATGACGATTCGAATGTCAGATTTGCGCGACAAATCATCGCATTCCAACTCTCTTCTGCCCGCTGAGATTCGGCTTGCATTTTATCACGCAGTAGTATGACTCGCCAAGAGGGTCCGGCGGTCTATGACCGCTAAGAGACCCGGACACATCCGAAGCGAGCTTCAGAAGCGGGACCGGAATCTGCTCCCCTCTAAATTCAGGTGCTTTTTCTTCGCTACACTCCTTCGTCATTCCATGATTGAGCTGCCTCGGATGAAATCTCAGCATAGAAAGTTCGCAAGTTCTATGAGCAAGTGAGCCTGACCGGATAAATATCCACTCCTTTCAGCGTCCACTGCGTTCCGCTTCCTCTGACCTTCTAGCGTGGCTTCCACTGCTAGGCCCACTCGGGGGCGACTGGCTTAAGTCGGATATCCAGTGGGAGGCGTTCTCCCTCAAAACTTGAAGATCATGATTCCGCGAGACACATACTTGCATCGAGTCAGTCTTCCAGGGTCCGTGTGGTATTTTAGAACTCGGAAACCGGCGCGCTCGCGCTGAGTTTTTGCGGCATCCTAAAGCGATCCTGCATAGAAAGTCTCTAGGGGTCGGAGAAAGCCGTGAATTTTCGGAGTGAACGCTGTGAATTTTCGCGGAAATATGCAGTCAATAATTCCCCGACTCGGGTATTGCCAGTGGCACTCGACAACCTGCACATTCCATGGAGTTCTGCGAGCCTCGAGTTTTCGAGGAAGGTTTTTGTCATACTCGAATTGGGGGACCGGCCGGGCGCGAGCCCTCAGGAGCTGGGTTTTTCGATTTCCACCAGGACGAATCCAATCCGAAAGGAAAGCGTCCATCATCTCCTCACACCACGATCAAGAAGCGAGATACTCGGTTCCTCTCCGTCAATGGATACACAGGGCAGAAACTTGTGAATGAAAGAGGCTCGAGTATATTCTCTCGTCGCCCCAGGAATTGCGAGAGAACGATCACAATTATTGGAAGCCTCTTGAGTCGAACGCTCGGAATCCGAATAGCTGATGCCGACACAACCTTCTTCAGACGCGGCTGCCACAGTGATAAATCGCGAGTTGCGACCAATCGAAAACATGTGCAGTCTGTTGTGTCTTCTTTCGACACGAGTTTATTACACGCGATAATAATATTTTCTGGCGTATGAGCTGAACTCGGATTCAGAGCTGTGCGCTGCGTAGCGAGATCGCCGGCGCGCCGAGTGTGGAAGTCCGCCGCCAGCCGCCACCGAATCTCCACGGCGCGGCGGCGGCGAAAACGCCGGCGGCGCGCCGTCGAATTCGGTAGTCAATACTGTGCATGATGCTGCTAAGTCGGCGGCAGAATGAGAGATTTCGACTCCTTATATCACTTACGACGTCGATGTGCCCTCTCCCACCCAGCGCTTTGGAAGAAATCCGAGACCGTGAAGATCCGAGCAGGCATGACAGATAGAGATTTTTCACTTGTGCTCCACAGATCAAGCGTTGCAGAATACCCATCAGAGGTGAGCTTCTCTGAAAGCCTATTGACCCGGAGATGATGTCGGTCTCAGGCAGCTGACTCAAGCATCAGATACGGTTTTCGAATATCGGAATTATGGAAAAAGCGATTCCCGACCCGTCGCGGGAAGACTCCCCACCAGGACACAAGGAGAATACTGTTCGGCATTCGCAATCTCCTCATCCGTTTCAGGTTTGGCATGTTTCCGGTCGTTTGAGGCACTCGGATGGGTCTGTCGCGGAGCCGAAGAAAGTTTTTTGTAAACTTTGTTTTGACAACGAAAACCTAGTCCTGAGTTACGGCGACGGCACAGGGACTGAAGCCCTGCTTCGTCACATCAAGCGAGAGCACCTGGGTAAGGCAAAGCTCCAATTCACTTATTCGATCGTCGCATCTCAAGGAAGTCAAGCTCAGATATACTCAAGAAATATTTTCAGATGAGGTACCTGAAGAGCCGATATAGAGCGCGCTTCTCTCATCATGGAGAAGGTCTGTGACTGATGGCGCTAAACAGCAATCGCACGATTCGAAGAAAGCTAAGAAGTTCAGGCTCGCTAGAGATCTCGCCCTCTTGATCTGTGAGGATCTGTCGCCATTCTCATGTGTTGAAGGGAGCGGTTGCGGAAGATTCTTCATCCGCCAGAGAATCGTCTCCGATGCATCAGAAATTCCGGTGCATTCGACGGTATCAAGAGGGGCTTTCGACGATGTATACGATACTCTGAAGGAAATCGTAGTCGAAAAACTACCGAACGACTCCCACTTCCACATTTCTACCGAGACATGGAGTGACCGTTATCGACGGTTCCCATACATTGCTATCGTGGTTCATTATCTGGACGCGGACTTCAACATGATGTGCGTTCCCCTGAAAACGGATTTCTTCGCTGCCCCGCACGCAGGAGTTGCCATCATGAATGAAGTCAGGAGTACCTTGAGAGATTTCAAGTTACCGGAAAGCTTCATGTTCTCCGCAATATCCGACGCTGCAAGCAACATGATAAGCGGATTCCGCGATGTGGAGCATATCCGGTGTGCGGACCATAGAATGCACAGAGCCTTGACTGCGGACTTCTATGAAACGCGCATCGGCCAACGCGTGATGGATCTCCGTGCCAAGTTGATGAGGGTACATCGTCACCTTATGTTCAAGAAAAATTTCGTTGCCTCTCTGGAGAAAGAAAAACTTCAGGAGCGATACCTCGAGTCACTTGAGAGAGCTCGAGAGATAGAGACGGTGAGTATCCTTCTGATCCCCATCCGCACCTTGCTCGGATGTTATAACTAGGTGAGGAGTTGGTGAGGAACTAGTCTCGTGATCTCCCGCCCGCCCGGCTTGACGATACTCATGCGATGTTGCCCGATGCCACGTTTACCTCAGATGCCGACCTCGAGCTCCTTGGTGCTGCAGTCCTGCCGCAGGCACTTCCCAACTTATTGCTCCGCCTCAGGGACAAACTTACGAGGATGCAGAGTAGACTGCCCCTCCTGACTTCACAGGCTGCTTTCTTCCTTTTGCGAAGCTCTCTTGGTATCAACCGCATAATGTACTTCCTCCGAGTCAGTCCTGCCTACGTTGCTTCCAGTGAACTCAGCTCTATCGATTCTACAATACTACAATGCGCGCGATCATGTCTCAATCTTCGCCTGGACGCCAGATTAAACACCCAGATGTCCCTTCCGATCAGGTCTGGAGGACTGGGTCTTCTTGTCCCCTCAGACCTGGCTCTGCCCTGTTTCTTGTCGTCAACTTTCGCATGTTCCGAAACAGTACAACTTATTGTGGAGGCTTGCTCCGAATTGGCTCACCAATCTGAGGCTCTTTCGTTATGGTCGTCGAGGTTCTCGCAGATTCCTGATGCAGACAATCGTCATCTACAATCAGCCTGGGACAATATTTCCGCGGCATCAGCCCAGTCCCAAATCACATCTTCCTCAGAAATCACCTCAATGGAGCGAATCTCGATGTCCCATGCGGCTGGCCCCCATAGCGGAGCTTGGCTTCACTGTCGCCCAGATGAAAACCTTGGCACGGTCCTCAGCGATTCCGAATTCCGCATAGCCTGTGGCCTCCGTCTTGGTCTAGACCTCTTCGCAGCCCGCCTGTGCAGATGTGGCAGCAATGCTGACCCAAAGGGCTACCATTATCTCAGTTGCACCACTACTACGTCTTTCAGGCAGGCCCGGCACAGCGCCGTCAATGACATCATGCTCCGGAGCATAAGACAATTACATGTCCCGGTTCGCGCGGAGCCCGCTCTTTTGAGCCCTGACAGTGGCATCCGTCCTGACGGCATGTCTCTGACTTCTTGGACTCGAGGTAGACTTCTGGTGTGGGACGTCTCCATCCGGAACACCTATTACCCCAGCTACATGGGCTTGGCGAGCACTGTGGGTGCCGTGGCCGCCAGAGGTGAACGTGACAAAAACATCCATTACAGAACACCCTCAGAGGAATATCTTTTCCTCCCCTTTGTTATCGAAACTTCGGGCGTCTGGGGCGAACGGGCGATTGCTTTCTCCAAGGAGATCGGTGGACGACTTGAGCAGGCTACCGGGGAAACACGCTCGACGGAATTCTTCAGACAGAAAATCGCACCGGAGCCCCAGCGAGGCAACGCACGATTGCTTCTCGACGCTCTGCCCCGCGGGAGGGGTCTTGATGAGCTTTTCTTTGTGTGAAATTTTCCTTCACTCAGAAACCCGTAGATTCAAATCCTCTCTATATGTAAAAGACTAAATAAAAACTAGGAGGGGAGTTGGAGGAGGTCTCTCCCGTGAGAGAATCTGATTGAATCTATCTGGATCTATGGAATGGAATCTTTTCGTCCGCAGGCCGGGGACGCAGACGAGCGCTACGCTGACGGCGACCTGGGAGACGAGTCACCACAGGGTTATGATCCCAAAGGCTTGAGGGCCGACGTAGCTACACGCTGGAGCTCCGTCTGTTTGTTATTTGAGTCAGCCGCAGCGTCTTCCGAAGTGTTGAATGAAGTTCTGATGAGAACTGACTCCCATGAGGTCCTCCTCACCGCCCTGGAAATTGCAGACATCCAAAGCGCGAAGCTATATCGAGTAAGTTTCGGCGGTCGTTCGAGAGAGTCACTCGATACAGTTTCGATTAAATATGGGATGCGGCCCGCGTCCCTATGGCTTCGAAACGGACGGGGAAGCTGAAGCAGACTTTCCAGGTGATCTTGGACATGATGATCCTGATGCAAGGAACGAAAAAGCCGTCAATAAACATTGTCGTTCTCCTCGGAGTCATCGATATAGAGACAGACGACTTTACGAGAAATGGCCGCCGATGCAGACCCGACTTCGAATACAGCTGAGATCGAGTTCAAAGAAGAGCTGGTGCGTGCGTGAACTCATCAACTGCATACGGGGACGGATGCGACCCTTCGTCGATGTTGAGCTCCTTGGTGCGCTGCTAGATCCAGAGATGAAAAATGTGCCGGCCGTCAGAGCAGAGGTACCAGGCGATAGTGTCTCGGAGTTCCTTCTCGACTCCATTCTAATCTACACTTCTGCAAGCATGGTAGACCAAGCTGTCGAAGTCTTGGAGGAAAGACCTCTGAAGAAGAAGAGGTGTTCGTTGCTTGAAAGATATTCGTCTCGTGAATTGGGTGAGAGTCTGGGGAACGAAGTCGACCGTTACCTCGCGCATACAGTGAAGCTAACGGGGAACGGCGAAGAATTCGGCCGTGATAGAATTCTGTCATGGTGGGCAGATAACGCGGTCGCTTTTCCCAATGTCTCGAACCTCGCTCGCATCATCCTCTCCATTCCCGCGACATCAGCGGAGCCTGAACGGAGGTTTTCAATCGCAGGAAATTTGTTGCGAGAAAAACGGTGTACTTCGGATCCAATAACGATGACGAAGACTCTTTTCATTCACGACAACAAGAGTTTCTTGCCGCGTATATGACATATAGTTCCGATGTTAAGTTAAGGCATGCCCTTCCCTACATTGTTATTGGGACGGAAAATAAATTCAACGTCCCATAGTTCATCTTCTCTCTGATATTATTCTCAGTGGCTATCTCCTGCGCCGAGGTGCGCCGCCGCGCCGCGAATTTCTCCCCCGCCGCCGCCGCCGTCAATTTTGGTCGCGGCGCACAGCTCTGCTCTGATTCGACCTGTTTTCGTGGACAGGATCTGAATCGAGGAATCTTCTGGCAGTCATCTCCTTAGCCGAACCAATGGGATCCCTGACAGCTCCTGGTCCATTCGGCCTGGCAAATCCAACACCATTCGAGGTCGCACCTCCCGCAAGCCATGTGCATGCAGCCTCCTGAAGGACGATGGAACACTTTAGAATCGGTTCCCGGGCACCGACAGCCTCGCGCGACCAAGCGCGTGTTACGGAGCAGGGAAGTTTTTTACCGGATCGCTCGGTCGGTGTTCGACACTTGGGACAAGGCTTCGTGGTTCCCTTGATTGTGATTCTCGATGATTTGTCCCATCTGGAACGGCTCGCTCTATCTTCGTCAACCATGAATAAAGTACCTCCAGCCGTGTCCTCCCTTTGCATCGCAAGCGTCAAATCTCGTTCTGCTACATCTTCTTCTTGACAAGGACCGATATGCGCGCCTTGGAGACAGTCACGACAAAACACGAACTGGGGAACGAGGTCGAGTTATGAATACCATGGGAAGCACTAGAGCCAATTGAAGGAACGATTTTATCAATCGTTCTCAATTTTCCTTCCAAATCCATGCAGTAGGACTCACGCCACAGCCTTGCCCCTCGATCCGAGAACATGTGACTTTGTTGCATTTGGAGAGAGTTTCGTCGAGCAGAATTCCTGCCCCACATCCAGGTCGAGGGCAGAAAACCCCACCCGCCTTCAAGATGAAATCTTCTGTGGCGAAACGCTGGTACCTGGATAGAGAGGAGCTTCATGGAACCCGGGGAGGGATACGCAGAGGGAAAATATCCTATAAGTGATCGAATCCGTATGCATACGAGGTCGGACGAATGATGGTATCCGAACCTTTGGTATTGCTCATATCCGAGAACCCTGAAATGATGCGCGTCCTTTATGAACGAGTCCGCGCAATTCACTGGGCAGGCCAATGTGTAGCCGAAGAGGTCTGTCTGCACGAATTTGCGTTCGTTCAATCTCGACAGACAGTAGGCGAGGAAGCACTCCAGGCAGATTACGTGCGAAGCCTCGCAAGGGAAAACCAGGACGATTTGGCTGAAAGTTTGAATATCCTTCGTGTTCATCAAAAGGAAATAAAATACGTGGAGCCGTGAACATAGACCATGATCATCATCAGACGAACCTTATGTCTTGGCAAGCGATGCAAGGAACTTCTTGGAAATTATTCTTGACATGCTCGAGCGGCGCAGCATTGTCAGTGTTGGGCGTATGGGCGGCACATTTGAAGAAAAACTCAGCGTCCGAACCAGTGCAGGAGTCGTTCTGACATCTACGAAGAAAGACTTCGAGGTGCAGAAGACGGACACAATGAATAGTCTGAGGAGCGCTCTTTGGTCGTTTGCCGGAAAGAGCTGATCATGGATTGTTCTGATGGTTTTCGCTCTCGATTCTGAATCGACAGATTGAATCCGGCTAGGACAGCGCTCGTCATACAGTACTCACTTTCCCTTGAGGCGTCCTTTCGAGAGGACATCCTCCCAACATTGTGGATCCTCTTGTAGAAGCAGGGTGCCCTGAAGACATGTTGCACATCTCACCCTCAATTTTCCCGGACATACCTGTTTGCAGGGATCATTACAGAACACGAAGAAATGCACCCGCCGGATATCTGCAATAATTCCGGTAAATAGACCATGAGTATCGCGTCCCTTTCGAGCTCCCCCTAACCCTGTGAGTCTTACAATGACGGAGATCTCGTCAGAGGGAAGCACTGCCTCCGCATGAGAGCAGGGGGAATGTTTCATTCAATGATGCTGGTGATATAGGGTGATCAGCTACTCTCAACACTTACCGATGGAACTGCCCAGAGTTTTACGATCGCTATCTGTAAGCTGCAATTTCACAATCGAATCGGACAGTGGACACGTAGTTTCCGCGTTCACCTCGGGAATGGATATCGATGTTTGCGCTTGTTTCTGTTTCACCGCGTGGAGGATCGTTTGATCTCCAACGTCGAAATCCTGTGGATCGATAGTCTTTTGAGTTCTACGATTTATCAGAGTCGAGATTTCTGAAGGAGCCCCGCGAGGGGCGATTCCCGGGCCCGAGAGGACTGGTCTTCGCGATCTGCATCCGCCCCACCCAAGTTCATCGGAATCCCTCAATCCGTGGAGAGACGGGAGAGCTAAAGAATAAGAGGCCCTAGTTTCGCAGTAAGGGTGGAAAAATGAATCGGGGCTTAGGATCGGTATCAATGTATTTCAGCTCGGTTCGAACAAGGACTCAGAAGGTCACGTTCTTGCTTCCTTGCCGAAATCGGCGGAGGTCAAATTCTAATTCCACGCTCCGTCGGAGGCTTTGTCACGATGATGGCTCGATTGAACACTCCGTTGAGAAGCTCGAGTGCATGGATGGATGGATCTCTCAGTGGATATTTCTCAGCGAGTAACAACGCGTCACCGGATCCGTTCGCTTCGAAAGAATCACGTCATTTCACTTCGAGGGAATAAATTCCAAGTCAGCCGCGTCATGCAGCCAATTATCTTAAGGTACATTTAGCCCCATCGACGCCGCCTTTCATCATTATCTCACAAGAAATTTGTGAATAATTTTCTTCCTGATTGCTTCAGATCATATCGAGCCGCATCACAGGAGTAAAGTGCTCGGAGGAAACCCCGGAGCACCTCGCTTTTTATACATGTGAAAATTGAGCGCTATAGGCTTCTACCACGACGGATGCCTGGCGAAAAACTTCCTCGCCGATTCCTAGACCCTGTCATGAATGAGGGGAACACAATGCACAAATCAACAAATCTTCAACAAAATCTGGAACAACAGGGTCATCTAGAGCGAGGAAAAATTCGGTCACCTCCCTTATGATACACAGTGAGCTTTGCTCGTGCGAATGACTTCGTCACTCGATTCAATAATAAGCCTGACCTCCCCTAGACTTCAATGTCTCTGTTCACTCCCAATCCGTCGGAGTTGATAACCTTATTGTACATGAACAGAATAGATACAATCAGAGAAACGATGGTATACAGTGGTTAGCTCCTAGCATTTACAATGAACACGGTCCATCGTCGAGTCGATGAACTTGTAGTCGTGAGTCGCTTAGGTGATAATAATAATATTATAGTAATGATATGAATACTCGAGTTTCGCGAAAGCCGATCGTTGCGAGGAATCGCGATACCACGTAAGACAGCTGAACATGAGCCGAAAACAATGCATGAATTTTTATTCCTCAACTTTGAATTTGGAGTGTGACGATGTCATGATTCTCTACTCCGTCTTTTGCGCACGTTTCCGAATTGTGGACACTGGAGAACACGTCCGAGACCGGAATTTCGGTCCTGGCTGGGTTGGTTGGCTGCATGAATGAATGATTGGCTTTAAGTGTAGAATATGGCATCCATGAGTTGAACTGATTCGTACTGAACTTCCGATGGAGTTGTTTCCGATTCGACGACGTTGTGTAGCGGGAAAAGATTGCGCGAAAAGCTGGAAATGAAAATGTCCCCCTCCACGAGATATGCGAGTGGGACGTGCTCGCTGACTGAGTGGCAGACGTCCAGCAGAATCTTTGTCGAGGACGATCAGAGCAGACGAATAAGGGATAGAATACGGTGACTTATTCGTTTTTTTCCCCGTGAGCCGTTGGCTTTTGGTCATAGATTTCTTGACGATCGATTCCGAATCTGTTGATGGAAACATCCTCAACGTCGCTCGCGGTGGTGCTTGTGGAGACTCGATCATCTACCTCCGGTCGTCATGTCTTCTTTCTTTTTCTCGGTAGCTCCTCTCTTCCCTGTCGTCCCTACCGCCACCACTACGTTCGTCACGGTAACCGCGGTCATCATCGCGATCTCTGTAGTCTCGCTCCCTGTGGGAACTGGATGAAGAATATCGATCATCATGATAACGCTCTCGTTCTCTGGAAGCATGAATTCGATGTTAATCTCAGAATAGCAGGCGTGGCTCCCCGAGAAAACATCCGGCTCGTTGGAGGACCGGCAAACGAGAACTCCGCAAGATTTCCTCAATCGAACAATTCGGTTCTTGCCGGCGAAACTCGCGCTAGAATTGTTCCCGACGTCGCCCCACCAAGCAGCTTACCTTGATCTGTCGCGTTCTCGTTCACTGGTTCCACGAGACCCGCTATCACGGTACTCTCTATCGTAATCCCTGTCTCTGGAACGAGACCGCTCTCTTCTTCTGGTGTCTCTTCGGTCGCGACGATCTCTCTCGCGATCTCTTATTGGAGATCGTGAACGCCGTTTTTCGGCTCGCGATGATGACCCATAACTCTTTGATTCGATACCGTGCAGGGTATCCTGGAGACTTGCCACAAGAATTTTGCAGCGTTCGTCTTTAGCGACTTTCGACGATTTAATCATTGAGATGGCGGTCACGAGACTCTCTATGGCCGCAGGGTAGTTCCCGGCTGCTGTTTCGCTCACGGCTCTTGAGATCGCAGAAGAACTTATTGTTCTATGACGTGCCATAATGTCTTCGAATTCGACGTCGCTCATTGGCGGAATTTCACTGGGCTGGTATTCCCCTCCGTATGGTGGAGGTCCGGGGAAAAATGCTGGATTGAGGTGAGCGTTCGGTAAGCCCGGGAGAGGGGGAGGGGGACGATTCGAGACTGGAGGCATACCGGGCGGCATTCCCGGTGGCGGTTGATTCATCGGTGGCGGCATACCGGGGGGAGGCAGCCCGTACGGGGGAGCCCCTGGTCCTGGCGGTGGTGGCATCCGATGCATCATGGGGGGCGCACCGGGCGGAGGACCTTGGAAAGTCGGGGGTGGTGGTCCACCTACATTTGGGGGAGGTCCATTCATCGGTGGTGGGAAACTCATCGGCGGTGGTCCCGCTCGACCAGGGCCTTCCCAATGCACTCCCGGATCGTGCCGAGGTAATCCGCCTCCGCGTCCACCTCGATCTCCTCGACCGCGACGGCCATCGCGGCCTCTGAAGCCGCCGGGGTCTCGGTAAATGTCTCGCCGATCGTCTCTGAAGCCTCCGTCCCTATAACCTCCTCCGTCTCTGAAGCCCGCTCCGTCTCGGAATCCGGGGCCGTCTCTGAAAGCTGAGCCATCGCGATAGCCGCTGTCTCTACCGAATCCCCGATCCTCCCGGAAGCCGCCCCCTCGATCGACGCGGTCTCGAATGCCCCGGGAATCACCGTCGATGGCACCCGAATCCCGCGGAGGTCCTTCACCCGGTTTCCTCGATGCAGCCTGGAAGGCACAAGTTTGTTAGCCGGCGGAATAGTGTCTAGACGAACCTCTTCAAATGCAGAGGCTCAATTCCGGTCGGTCTACTTGCCCCGAAGCATCATCTCTGATTCTAATTTGAGAACGGTGAACTATGCAACAATGAAATGACTACATACCTCGAACTGATTCAGGCTGGCCCTGGTGCAGGGAGTGACAACGGGACTCTGGCCGTAGAGATCTTCTTTGGGCAGTCGCTCCATGAGCATCTTGAAGGAAGCGTCTGATCCGAGAGTAACAAGGCAGAATCCTTTACTTTGTCCATTGGATCGATTTTCGAAAAATTTCACGTCCAGCATATCTTGGACGCCAACTCGCTGTATAATGTCGGTGATGTCTTGATCGGTGGTCCACCATGTGAGATTGCCTATGAATTACGAAATTTGATCTTCTGCTGGTATCAAAGGCAGAGCTGCATCGATTCTGGCCGCGGAGACTCTGGTGAATGTTCTGAGGTTCATACGGAGCACTACAGAAGGACTTCGAAGCTGAGCTTTTCACCTCTCCGGAAATTCAAGTCCGTGATATGGCATGGATGAATGCCCGAACGCGCATTCGCACACCCGCTTCACGCAGCAGGGAAGACAGCCAATAAAAATGTCCCTCCAATGGACTCGGCCACCGCGAAACTCGACGTGTGACCGGTAGCCTCGGTAAAGCTTGCGGGAAACTACTCTACGGGGAATCTCAGCAACCATTCGATGGAAATATCATCACTCGAGTCTGACGACGATAAACTTCGCTCGTGGAGAAACCGAAACGAAGACACTTACCGATATAAGTAGCGACCCGACGCCCGCTATCCCTGTGTTGCAAAGGAGGATTGGCGTCTCCATTTTTTTTCTCCTTCAGAAGGGGCTCTTTGGTCGCGCCTGAACCCACCGGGGCGATGACATCGTCGTAGAGGTCTACATTTTCGAGACCGTCGTCATACGCGCCACTGAACTCGTTGTCCAGGTCGGCATCGGCATACAAATCGATGTCGGCATCCGCCATTTTCACCAGTACTACCTCTTGGACAACAAACGCGTGTGCCAACAGAAGTTACGATGCAGCCGCGAAGAAATAACAATAGGCTGCTCCGGCGGGCGATTTCAAATCCGCTCGCGCCCCTTTCCGAGACGCTCCGCTCACCGGGGAGTTCGCTCTCACCAAAGCCTGGACAGAGAGAGAGGACACCAGCAGAGCTCGGCTCCGCGGGGCTGGGGACGCAGAGAGGAGCAATCTTTCAGGGATTCTGCATGGCCGCGAGTAAATCCATGGAAAGAAGAGCCAGAGTCGCAGAGTCGGAAACAGACCGCGCCCCATCACTTGGGAACGCGCTTCGGATCCGACTCGGATTCAACAAGATTCGGCGTGATTTAGCATGATCCAGAGTGATCTCACGTAATTCGGCGTGAATTAAGGTGATTCAGCGTGATTTACCGCACTCCACCGTTATCTAAGCAAGGTCTATTGGACCGAAACCAGGTGCCTTAAAAATATAAGAGACCGCCCGATTGCGCTCAAACCATCAGAAAAGATCACCAGCATCATTGTCTCCGTTCGGTCTATATTCGAGCGATGGCTGCGGTTCAACTTTTCCCCCTGGCTTCTTGTACGGGTTTCCCATAGACTGAACTTACGTATAATTGTACGGTATCTTGACAATACGTACAAGCGTTCGGAAGCGCGGCGATAAACCGTACAATCGTACGACCGTATGAATCGAATTTCGGGTCTAGCCGGCAGTCTTCTGGAGCGCCATGCCTGGCGAAGCGTTCCGAAGCTTTCTCGTAGATAGGGGATGGCTCGCTCCGTGGTAGAATCGAACGTTTTTTCGGTGGAAATCAAGAGAATTCAAACGGATTCCATGTTGGAAGTTCTGTATAGTGATTCCGCCGCGCGAATCGAATTTCGGTCAAGGAGTCTCGAGTGCTCTCGACACTGGTAAGGTTCGAAGGAGAAATGCACCACGTAACGAAGAACGGTGAATGGACTGATCGAACCTACTACATACGCGCCACGAGATCATGATGCCCAGATTTGCCCAGAAAAATCGACATCGACCGAAATGAGCCCAGAAGCGGGAACAAACATACATAGATGTGTAAGCTCACCGAGTCCAAGACTAGACGGGTGCTCGTGATTCGGCAATATCTCTTGAAACGAATGATTTCATGGGGGAATCCCGCTGACAGCGGATTTGGGAAACCAAAGCTGCCAGATACGAGCGTCGGAGTGTAGGATCTTGTAGTTTAGGCTCGGAACGTCCTCATTCAGGACGGAGCTCCTGTGAAGGTGCGATCGCCCCGGAAGCGAATCGAATAAGCTCGAGAATAAGGATTCAATATTGATTTCGGGGAGGACTCCGGCATCGACGGCCGCCATCGAAGGTTCCGCGCGCTGATAGGATCCCATGTGGTAGTTTCGCGAATGTGAGGTTCCAAGCACATCGGACGCACGAAATAGTTTCGAGAAAAAAAGATCAGAATGCTCCCTGCTCGTCAGAGGTCTCATAAAATCGATTCAATATGATCCCAACTGTACTGTTTTTGCATCTACGGCTCGATTTGCGCCAGCCCTATCGTAGCGCTCGTCGGTTCAGACACGGGAACCAGAATTTCGAGAGCAACGATCTCGAGAGGCAGAATCGCAGAAGCCAGAATCACAAAAGCCAGAATCGCAAAAGCCAGAATTCTCATGAGCCGGGATGCACGGACGCTCGATCGCCGCCTTCCCATGCGCGGAGAGGCTCCTATGCCTCAATCACCGATCCTTGCAAGACGGCCTGAGAAATTGGAATGATGGACACGCGCGCGCGAAAATTCGTTCTGGTGATATTCTGGCATCTACTGAGGGGACGGGACGTCGTGCAGATTGACGGACGCTGCAGATTGCAGCTGATAACTAGAGCTGCGAAGTTCAGGCATTATGCCTGAAACGCCTAATTTTGCCTTTTTCAGCGGAAAGATGGCAATTTTTCCTATTTTCGGTTTCCCTGCCATGAATGCCTATTTTGGCTTGATCGGCGTCAAATTTCGAGGAGAATGCCGGGAATTTCGGGTCTTGAGTCCTGTCACTACTGATCCGGATACACCCCTCGGTCGGGAGGTGCGTGCTTTGAAAAAATCATGGTGTTCGAGAGTTCAGGACGTGGTTGCGCGATAACACTCAACGGAATTCTTCCCCCGGGTGGCGTTGTGTCATTCCGTAAACTGGATAGAGCTCTAAACTGGGGTGGGGATCACCGAATCGGAGCCAATCGAAGTGATTTAGATGGCAAAACACCTGCCTTTTATGCCTATTTTGCCCAGTTTCAGTGCCTATTCCGGTGTTTTTCGGTGCCTTTTTGCCTGCCTTTTCTTCGACTTTTTAGTGCCTGAACTTCGCAGCTCTACTGATAACACATAGCCAAGCTCGTCAGATGAGCTGGAGAGACGGAAGATGATATGAGCATGGACTCGGTTATGTGTTCTTAGAGTGGAGGAGCAGAATGAAGAATGGTCGGTGAATCAGGTTTTCTCTATCACGGCGTGGTTAGCTCAGGATCTCAGGACAGGTAGATCTTGGGTCTGGGTCGCGGTCGGGGTTCCCAGTCCCGGCGTCCCTCCTCGACGACGAGCTTCTTTCAGGGGAACCCGACAATGACCGAGTCGAGCCCGAGGGATGTGACTTTCCGTGCATTGTAGCTCAGAATGGTCCGCGATCATTCTCCAACAAAAATTTGGGAGTTCGCAAAGTCTCCCAATGCAGACGTGACGAGTTTGAGTGCTGCGCTAGTGTTTTTGTTTATTGCTCTAGCCGATCCGGTGAAGCCACCACGATCCGTTCTCGCCGTACAGGAGCAATCATATCCAAATCCGAATGTCTCTCGCCCGGAACCGATATGAACACGAATCATTTCGAGAACATGAGCGGACGATAATTCAGGTTCTCGGCTCCAACGATGATGGTTCAACTTGAAACCCGGATATTCTATGCGACACGCTCCATTCCGCGCTCGTCGAGACTCGGTCGCCTATGAGATCCTAAATCCTGAGCGGCTCGAGCCAGTACGCGCGCCGCCAGCATGTACCGCCGCCTCGCAGTGCAAGACAAGCCTTAGATACCGTAAAAACCCTTGCCGTTGATATAAGCATGCCCGCCCCAGATGCAACAGTTGCCGCGTTCAGGATGGCTCGAGCTTCCTTCGATGTGGGATATATATCGGGCTGACACAGTTGTGACGAGCTCGGGTGTGAGGGCCCTAGGGTGTGTGTTACATACAAAGACTGCGATGCACTCTGGAAGCGCTGTTGTCACGGTGACCACAACGAGGTTCCCCCCTAAACCGCAGTTTGTTTCGTACAACGAGACTGTGGCATCCCCTGGACGAGACTGTGGATTCTCTCAGCGATAGCGTCCGGCTCTACAGAACTTACGAAGCATTTCACTCGTATCGTGAGGCTCCCCCCATGAAAAAATACGAAATCTGTGCCTGATGATTCTCACGTACTTGTGGCCGCACTACAGTTTCCCCGAATGAACCTAGTTCCTTATTCAAGGATCTTGGAAGTCATCGCACCAACCTGGAGAATCGTCTGATCCATGAGTTCTTTCCCAGCGAATATGATGCGTAACTCTTGCTGGGGAATGCTGAGCTCCGACGCCAGTTGATCCTTGATCTGTTGCACTGTCATGTCAGATGAGATCTTCACCGGTATAATGAGGTCCTTGCTGAACTTGACATTCACCGTCAAATCTGTGTCTTCGATCTCCTCTCGCAGCATTTTTCCGAAAGTTATGAAATTCAAGAACTTGCTTAATGCTTCGAGGAACCAAGCCAGCCAACTCGTGGCCATAGGACTTGAGTGCTACGAGAAAGTCTCTACACCCCACGTCCCGGTGATTTTCTTATTGTACAAGTCCACCGATGGCACCGACCCGGGAAACGTCTTCTTTACTGTCGCGACTTCTGTTCGTTCGATTGGCGCACCGAGATCAGCTGATTCGCGGAGGGCGGCGTTTTCAAAAGCAGCGGCCACGGCGCTACAAATGTCTGAATCTAACCTGCATGGAAGCGGACCGCTCCTCATGGCTTCAATGTTACCCGACTCAGTTCGTACTGCTCGGGACTCGTGACCGAAGGTGCTCCCCAAAGATGACCGAATGGGGGGAGGATGGGCTGGATGGGAGGATGTAGAACGATTGCATTCATTTGCGATGCAATTCGCAATTCGAAGTCTCTGTGCTCTCTCTCTCCCAGATATTTCTGGCATTAGAAGACGTTTCGAGCGTCCGATCGAATGGAAACTATGAATCGTTCTATCCGGTCGCCAGATAGGCGATCATCGACGTCAATCAAGATGATAGTGCTCCTTCCGTGATCCCGGGGGATAGCGGTTTCGATGATCGGCGTTCGACTCGACCTGGGACACTATTCACGAGTCTAGGAACCTCTTCATTCTTCTCAATCGAGGGCTTCGAGAGCAAGTCTACCAACATGCTTCAAGAATTCCGGGCCAAAATCGACACTTTCCTCGATGGCCATATCTTCCTAGATGACGCGGGTCTCCTTCACGAGACAACTTTGTGAGAGAGTCTCGATAGCTTACCGCAAAGGTGTGAAACGAGGGCCCCATAATGATCCGAGCGGGGTTTTGGAGAATCTCTCGGAGACAAGCGAGGATGAAGTTGAACTCCTCGGCCGATTCGAAGAAAGCGAGGTGTTTTATCAAGGTCGAAATTATTTTGTGACTAAAGGTGTGCATCAGGGCACTTCTGCGTTCAAGGCTTCACGGATCGGTTCTATGTGATCGATTTTTGTAGACTTCGAATCGCGCGATCTACAAAACTGCCGACTCGACAGGTGTTCAAACTCAGCCCTTAGGGTAGAGTTGACCCTCCCAGAAGGACGTGACGGGCTCCTTTAGGCTCATCGCCGGAGTGGTACTGACGAGAGCCACAAGAACCACCAATCGCATGAGGCACTCGAAGTTGATTGACGAACCAAATTGGCGACTTCGTGTCTTGGAGAGCATCATCATCTATATTGAAGGCGGAAAGGTCAGTCCCGGGACCACCATGGACGCATCCCCACTTCTCGAGTCTAGCCCGAATTCCTCGGATAAACTTTCCCTCCCAGGAGAGCCCCCATCAGATCTATAGGCGGGCCTCGGATTGATTCTCGTCTACGTTCTCGATCTTTTCGATTGATCCAATCTGCTAAGAGAACACCCTCGACTTTTTCTCACTGAGGAACAGTCTCCCAATGATACATCATTGTTCACGACTCGAATATCCACTCTCTCATTCGTCGAATATCATACATCGTCTTGAGACAGAGGCTGTCTCCCTTGAGGGCTTCGTAATTTTTGACGAATGCGGTTCAAGATGTACAGAATGAAGAGGCAAACCATAATGCCCGTGACTCCAACGGCGATCCGAGACACGGTTTCGAAGGTGCTTCCGGAAGACGCTGGTATCCGTTGACGGTAACTCAGAAGGCAAGAAGCTGTGGATTCGAGGGAGTTGATATTCACCGCCACCAGAGACGCAAGGCTATTCGCAATCGGGATGATTTCAGAGAGCTGTGCGACCTCAGGGAATGCTGCTTGGAGCCGCGGTGAGGCGCTCCATAGGTCGGATTGAGCGGTCGTAACGGGAGCTCTACTCACCTTCGCATGTCTCGCTCAATTTCGTTCCGCAGTCAAGAACGAAGTCGGTGAGATCGGAGGAATTCGGAATGAGATCGCAGAGTATTCCATACTCGGATATCCGACTAACAGACGTTTCTGGAACACGTGGGTGGACTTCGGTTGAGAAAATTGTTGAATGAGGATGGTGGACTTCAGACACGAGTCTTCGAGCTAGTCGCGTCGGAGAAGAGATTATCCTGATGTTCTTGGAAGAAACATTGCTGAAGAGTTCTACGGAGAAAGAGACATTCCGCCCGAGGCGGGGCTAAAGGCGATCTGGGCTCTTTTAAGCCGTACGATTCGCGGGATCAGCATCGCAAAAATTAGGAAGCAGATCTCGCGATGGGTCAACACTATCGAATCTCAATGCCTCTTGAGCTCTCTCACTACTGATGGATTTCCCAGCAAGCTATTTCGCGGACTCTGCGTCGAGTTCAAAAATATCGAAACGCTTGGTGAGCACTCACCGGGGAAGTCACAGCGCTGGACTGTAACATTGATCATGCAGTTCTCGCAAACAGAATGAACGTTGAGTTTGCGGATCCAATTCTCGTCTGGAATTTGCAAGGGGACTCCACTCTGTTACATCACGACTTGGTCGGAGATTCGCGGGGTACGTCGTTCAGATCCAGCAAAAACGCGGTTCCAACTCACTGCTGCACGATTTAGTCAAGTCTGTTATCCTGAACGTCACTGCTGCCCGGTCCCGGAGCGGTGAAGCGGAGCTCGTGCGCCAGCTCATCGAGTGTACCGCGAGGGCAAGTAGGAAGCATACGAAGTCCATCTGGAAATTTTCCCCGAGTTAAAGCGATAGCTTCGAGGCGCTCGAACTGACTGCTGAGTGAGTCTGTTTGGGTACAGCGACTGAAAACTTACGGCTAATAGATGAATCAGACGCAAGGATATTCCCGTCACCTATCTCCCCTCTCTCGGCAGAATACACCTACGATTTCTAACTCACGAAGTTTCTTTCCGGAGAGCCACCGGTCAAAAACCATTCCAGCTGAGGGCTTCCAACTCCAGCGCGCATGCGTGGTTAGGATTGAGAAAGGAGGCTTCCAGGCAGCATCGCGCTTTTCATCACGATTCCGAAAGCGTGGTCGCAAGCCACATCGATACCCTCCGAACGAGCCTTTTTGCTTCATTCATGTGCTCCATACCAATTCTCCTGAGGGAATTCCTCGCATGTCCTTCCTAAGGTGGTGCGAGGGCAGGCCTCGCATAGGCAACACTACGTGTGAATCCTGAATCATCGAGCGAGATCCGCCTACCGGCCCCTGGAACTAGCCGCCGAAATATCCCATTCGGGTCGTGTGGGAGCGTTCGTCCAGGCTCGTACCAAAAGAACCGAAATCGGAGTCAGGGGGCATACCACCTATGGAAGGAGGGCTCAAGACAGACTCCTTGAGCACTCGCTCGGCTGAATCTTTGTAGTACAAGACCTCAGTCTTCAGAACCATTGTTCACGGCTTCTAGCTCGCATCACGAATTTCGCAGCAGGGGTAAGCTCTCCCCAAAGCGCCTCATGAAGACCTCATGAATGCGGAAAAGACTTTTCCTCAAGAGGGGGACATTAGTTTCGACGAGGGGGGGAGTAGCGGCTGCGAAATTTTCCCAGGAAGGGTTTGACCCTTTCCAATATATCCTTTGGGGAAGATGGGAGGAGATCCGAACTGGGAATGATCACTCACCGAGACTCACGGAAAAACTCAATCAGGGTTCGCAATGCCTTCCAGTGGGGGATCCGATTGGGGGATCATACACCTTCACGTGACATCTGACAACGGTGGCGTACGCCGAGTATCGTGGACAGAGCTAAGGTGCCGAGTCGGCCAGAGCTCTAGAGGTGCGGAGAACAGAAGGTCTCTGATATTTGAATACATGCCTTCGATGCCATCTGAGCCCAATTGAGCATGGGGCCTCTAGGACAGCGGTTCCCAACCTGGGATCCCCGGCTCCCGGAGAAGCCGCCACACTTTTCTTGGGGAGCCGTTCACAAAACGGTATAGGTCAGGCTCCGGATTCGTCCAATTTGTCAGGGTTTGTCAATTTTAAGGGAGGGCTCCGAAAGGGATCGACGTCATCTTTCGGCACTGAGCATCTTCCCTTGGGCCATTAATGTTTGAATGAATAGATTAGAGAGCACCGGATATCTTGGCTCTTCCGTCAAGAGAGATGAGACCATTGAAAAAGGAGGAAGTAGAGATCGGAGCCGTGAGAGCCCCCTCGGCACTGGGCACCCCGGGAGCCGCGAGAGAATTCTCGGTTCTCCGGGGAGCCGCGAAGTAAAAAAAGGTTGGGAACTGCTGCTCTGGGAGGGTAAGAGAGACTTACGTCACTTCCATTGATCCCCGGATTCTTTGATACTTTGATTCGCGATGGGAAGGGACATTTCATTCCTCGGTATTCAGCTTCTTCTGGAGACCTATTCGTATCAAGGATCTCCGTGCAGGGATCTTTCCGTATGGGAATCCTCGAGTGGATGGAGCCTCGCTCGTAAGGCAGCGTCGTCTTCACCGGGTGGGATCGAAGAGCTGTCAGATTCGGCAACAGGTGAAGCAGCAGACCAGAATCACAATCAGGAGCTAGTCGCTGCGGAAGAAAGATTTGCTCAAAGAGCCGCGATAGATCGCCTATGGATAGGAGGCAGGTTACTTTGTGCCACAGAGGCCAAACGGAGGGCGACAAAAGCTTGACAGCGCTCCCATGAGACCATCAGGGGTATTCACAGACTCCGGGATGACTCTAGGGAAATTCCGCAGAGGCTTTAATGCCCGGCATGTGATAAAAAACGGGCAATCGAGTCATAATGATCGGCAGTCAGGAGAGCCGACCACCGAGCTACCGCATCGGTCATTCCTAGAGATTTTCGGTACCATTTGGCGGTACTCCTGCATTCCTCGGGGAAACTGAGTCTAAACGCTCCCGGCACTCTATGCCTCGGGCCCCGGGCAAGGGTTGAGGCAGACACGGACAGTACGTCCGCTTGCGTCCTGATTTCCAGAAGGAGGAGGAGGAGCGATTAATGCCTCGAGTTGCCGAAGGCCCAAGCAAAACAGAGTCGCGGAAGGCCACAAAGAGGAACGAGTAGAGTTTTCGAAAGGCTCGGTGTACAACATCCGGCGAGACTTCGTCAAGACAAGAGCATAAGCGGTCTTGATACCTTATACGCGAAGGCATCAGGCGCTCGATGACGCTCAGTGAATCCTCTCCGGAGCATCCAGGGAGGTCGAATCCCTAAGCATCATGAGCCTATTCCTGTCCCGAGAAAATAGCCAAGACCCGGACCGCGGGAAACGGAGACTCCCATTTTGGGGCTTCCGCCGGGCAGTTATCTCGAGGGAGAATCATTCAGCATTGAATGCGGAAAATCGAGTCCGAATCATCGGGTTCTGACGGAGAGCTGCCCATGCTTCCAACCGAATCGTCCCGGAGATCACCCAGTCTCATCCCCGCCGGTGAATCAGCTAATTCCCATTCTTTGTATCCTTCCAGCGTGGGTGGTCCTGCGTCCTCTCGTCTTGGTCCCCGTTTTGTCTGGCGTCGCCTTATTGGCGCTGAGATGTCCGCCTCGAGTTGTCGTTGTCCAGGATGCAGACGGGAATAAATATTCATCTCAGTCAGAGTCAGTAAGCCGTGTAGCACCTCGCCGCCACTCACCGCCGCAAGTTGCTGTTGACGTCCAGACGGCCCCTGTAAATACACTCCAATGGAAGGCAAGATCAGAACTCCGCGCCGCGAAGTCATCGGTCCACATTGCAACGAACGCTGAACCCCTTGTCTAGGTGCAAGAAGGTGACTCGGAGAATTTCACACGAAACTGAAGCTTGCCTGCTCGGGGAGTTCTGCTCGCATTTTTTTCTTGAGAAAACAGATTTATTAGTTCCATTTAGAGAATCATTCTACGGTACTCCGTGAGGGACGCACAAGGGCGTAGTTCGGATGTATTTCCTTTCTTAAAGCACTTGTTGGCGACGATGAAATGGGGGCCCACTGTACTCTACGATTCTAGGTAGCACTGGGGAAACCCAAACGTTTACTTACACGGACACAAAGGTCCAGTCTGTATCATCCGAGCCCGAACCATCTAGTAGAGAGAATCCGCATAGACGGCCAGCAGCCGAGGTCGAATGCAAAAAAGGGCGCTATTTCGACTGATTTTGTGTTCATGGATACCTTGAGAGGGACGAATACGCCATCTCGATGAATTGCTTCCACGATGCAGTACCATTACACAGTCTGGGTCGACGTGCAAGTTTCCCGATGTGGGGAGATGAAAGACGGCGGACCCGAGTCATTTGTTGACTCGATTCATCTCCATCTCAGGAATTGAATTTCCATCTCTGAGGGGGGAAGGAACGTGAATCCAGAAACAAATAGGAAACTGGCCGTTTCACGGACAACAGCCGTAGAGAGAAATGGAACGGGACTCGCCTTGCAGATAGCCCCAACGAGTGAGACTCTGCGCAGGTGCTGACTTGGGGAGATTCGAGAGTCACCGAGTGTGCTGATTGCGAGATTCAGGAGGAAGCCGTTCCAAATTCGTTGAATTTCAGGGCACGGTCGGGAATTCGATTCGGAGCTTCTTGAACAATGTTTCCGATTTTTTGAACTTACCCCTGATTGCGATTGCACAGAGTATATGAGCTCGTTTTCGGGGACTCGGAGCTGAGCCACACAAATGAAGGGTGAACCTTCTCGCCCTAGAAACCGCAGAGTCTACCTACCCGTGGAGACCAGGAAGCAATTTTCGAGGTTGCGAAAGATTGAGGGAATCCCGTGACAAGTCATTAGGTCGAGCCGCCTTCCCAGCATCGGGGTCCAAGTCTCCTCCCGTTGGACCTACAGTGGGTGGATTCAAGGTAGGTCCCGAGCATCGTTCACTTCCGCCATAATAAGCCCGAAAATATCTGAAATGTTCTCGGACGCCCCGGCGGCACCGCAAATGTTGTAAACCTGCTCAGCTAGCGCGGCGTCCGGATAGAATCCCTTATCCTCAATTTCGGCGGAGAGAGAGTACGCGTAGCGGCCGGTGGCCTCGGGGTTTTGAGCATTGGGATCCATCGAGCATAGAGAGGACTTCCATTTTGATCCCAGATCGGAATTCTTCAGTACTATGACCGAGAATGTCCTGCCAATGCGCATTCGTGCATCAGGGGGATGACGCTCCGTCCCGAGACCCCTCAACTAATTGTAAGTTTGAATCTCGGGGAAAGCCCGGGTTCCAGAAGGTGGTCACTATTCGCGATTTCACGATTGACAGAATGCGCATCTTCTCCCCTAGCAACACTGGAGTGGGCAGTACCCACAGCCGCCTTCCGCAGGAAAATCGAATGGACTCGGGGCACATGGATTCGTTCTCCCCGGAGAGAAGATTCCGGGCCTCCGCACCTCAATGGCTATTCGAATTCGCGACCTGACGTTGACTAGAGGTCTCTTATTCATGAGATTCCATGCGACCGTAAACTCTGGCTGAGCTGTGTCATTCGAGGTTGCGTCCTTTGACAAGCCTCGCTTTCGATCGAATATTTCTGAGAACCACGCGCCAGTAACGATATCTCCCGGATTTTATGCGTACCGGCTCGTTTGGTTCGGATCGAGTGACGTGGGCGTTGTCGCGACAGTATTTGCCGTGGTGCTTTTTGTTGACTTCGTCTGAGCGAATGTTCGTATACAAATGTGGAATTCGGAGCGTACAATGACATTCGGCGGCAGTATCGACCAGCTAAGCACCATTGTGAGTATCTCTATCGAAATTGATACCCTCGAGCGCAGGACCGAGACATGTCCTCCTCACGCGTGTCGCATGGACGGCGGATACTCACTTACGCACTCACCGCATGAGCGAATGATCAGGGCTCCGGATCATGAGATCGTGGAACAGCAAACGCTGCCCGTGGAATGGGGACTCGATAAGCCGGCGGAACATCTATCGCGCGAATTAAAGCCCGGAGTCGGTCCCAATCACACGCCATTAATTTTGGACTTCCAATTCTGTCAGTCATCTAAGAAGTTTATTCAAATTCGTTCCTTCTATTCTTCAAATGACTCCCTGCTTCGCATTCATCTATTCTTCGTCGTATAAAGGTGGATCGACTCCGAGGATACGAAGCCGTTTGATATTTTCTCGGTAACTCGGGAACAACGCGCGGCTCCGCGACGGACGGACAACGTTCGCATCGGGACGAAGGGAGAAAACGTTCGGATTTGTGGTAAGCAGTGAGGAATCGAACAACACTTCACGGTTAAACGCAGGGACCTCTCTTGCGCTATTTTCTTTTAATGACCACTGGTGACAGGTCATCTGGCAATGAGTGACAAGGTGACTCCGCAGTCGAGGTAGATACGCTTGCCAAGGTGGACACACCGAGCAGATGGTATGCCTTTCCCTACAGTGTCTTCTCATCTTCTGATGGGACAATCCCTGGTCCAGCAGATGTTCCTTGGCTCGCTTGTTTTTCGTTTCTCGCTCACTTGCTTGGCGCCCGCCTGCTTGGCCTGGCGTTCATTTGAAGATACGGAGACCCAGAGAAGAAATCCGGCACGCGAAGAAAAATACGCTCCGGTACGATCGGATACACAGAAAATCACGCGGAAACTTCTGTCATTACGGAACAGACGAAGTCGCTCTACGATCATGTATCGACCGCTCACCCAGAAAGTCAGCATGCAGCATCAACGGTTTTTCAGGCATTCACTAACCTCTGTGTAGCTGAAAAATACAATATTTTGCCTTGGCCTCGTGGCAGGACACGCGAGCTCACGGATTCGAATTCAGTATTACGTCATTGCATTCAGGTTGTTCGATCGAAAATCGAACGCGGATATTGCGTAGAGAACTTCATCGGGAAGTATGATCCGCGACAAAACTCCCGAAGGCTTCGGGAAACTTAGATGTGAGTATCTCTCCCGCCGACCATGAGGAGAAGCTTTGAAGACGGTTGAGAACTCCTCTCATTGTTTCCCTCCCTGGTCGGACTCGATCCGCATCGTCCCAAACAAGGAAGATGGACATGAATTTTCCCCCAAGAATATCCCAAAGTCTCGGGCTTCACTTTTTATCGCATGCGAGTCCAGGGAGACACATGTACTTTTATCAAAAACCGAGTGGCGTTGTCCTATCGTGAAAAAGCATGCCCAGTCGACTTGAGAGGACAAGTCCAAGAGAACTGCGACGCACGGCGCTCCCCGGAAGCTGACTGTATCAGCGTCATCCGGCGAGTCTAGAATAGGCCCTCAGTATCCGGAGCCTGACTGAGTGAATTCGGACGTTTAATGCTTCCGTGGCCTGGACCAGTCGCTGACGAATGCAAACGGGAGAAAGAGCCCGTGACACGCGTTGTCGCCAGAGACTAATGATTATGCCTCCCTTCGGAGACAAAAGTCCACATCAATTGTGAACGAGTGCACCTATGACCTGAATCGAACTAACTCCGAACATCACGAATTTTCCGCGAAGCCCATCTTCGTTTTATTGTCACCGAGTCACATCGGAAGATTTCCAGCGCGAGTCAATCGATGGTATCAGGAACAACTTGACACGCCATTTTCGCACTACTACGGCCGCCGTTTGCTATTTGTCCGCCGCTTGTTCGGATCTGGGCTTGGCGCACAACTTAGAGCCGCTGCAGACACTTTGAAAAACGCGCGTCGCGTACGGAATGATGGGCAATAACTTGTCATTCGACAATGGAGTTTCGACTTGCCACTTCTGGTTCTTCAGATCTGAGCGGCAACTCCGGTTCCGCTGATTGTCAAGGAACGAACCTCGAAAGTCATTCCCCCCTCCTACTTTGAGCGCTCTCGCCGATAGAAGGAAACCTCCTGAACAGCAAGAGGGAGATTAGATTTTTCATGGAAAGAAAGCCGAAGAAAATATTCGTCTGAGCAGCTTCTCGCCGAAACACAAGCGAACGCCCTCCCGCCCGCTCGTTCGTACGTACAGCCAAACAGCCAGGTGGCCTCAAGGATTTCGGTTCCGTTGTGAATCGTCTCCATGTTTTTCCTCTATTCACGATGAAAGACGAGGATTCCTTGACAAGAAACCCTCTTCAATGTTTCTCCGGCGGACTCCCTAACAGAGAATTCGACATCGTCGCTCACAACCGGATCGCAACCGGCGCTCGATTCTGGTATGCATCGATTGCTCGCCCAAAAAGGTCACGGCACGACACAAGAGGATAGACGGAAGGACATTCAGTCTGGGAAGTACAATTTGGTCTTTTTTTCGTGCTCAACAAGTTGTTCTTCATGTTCGACTGAAGTCGAAAGCTCGATGTCGAGCCCGATGACGAGATGATGTGCCTGATTTGAAAGCAGCGCGAGTGCATAAATCGCCGAAGTCAGAGGGTAGATTGGCTGACCGGATTGTGGGTCAGCAGGAGTTTCAACACGATATCAGAATTACGATGGGATCCGATGGAGCGAGAGGATTCCCACCGCCTCCGAGCAATGGTACGGCGTTCGCCAACCATGAGGACAGCCTGGCAGCCCATATGAAATTTAAGCACCGAGGATGAGAGGAAGGGATGGATGGAGCATGTGTAAAGCGGCCGACCGACCGACGAACCGGCCGGCCGGCAGGCTGCCAGGCACGCCGGCTGCCCGCCAGGCTTGTTCGCATTCAGACACGGATCCCAAGTGCATGGTTTCCACGTGTGGAGAGAGCTTGTGGTGAGGGCAAGCTGTGTTTCCCTCTCCGAGAAGTCGGTCGCATGGGACGGCAATATAGTTACACACTCAAACAGTTCACACTCAGTTGCAACTCGGTGCTCGACTCTGTTGCTGGCTCGTAGTCGTCAGTCTCTAGACTTTGTTTCCCTTCGGACACATCCGGGACCGGTAGTCGGTTGGTCGTCCTGTCGATCGATCTGTCCACTTATCTGCCGGCCCGCCTTCTGCTGGGTGGTCAGTCAGTCCCTGTCGAAGAGAACTACTACTTGTTACCGGGAAATCTCGCTACCGTTGTTTTCTCCAGTCGCCGGTGTTTTGTTAGAAGATTAACTCGAAAAGTTGCCTAACCGCTCCGAAGTGTCAACTGGTCCACCGACCGGTGCCACTTATACTGATACTACTGCCACAACAGCTCGCGAGTTCGGAACCTCCCGCCGCTTCCATCTCTGCGAGTAAGCTGACGCAACGACCTAGTGCGATGTGTGACAGTGTCGAACAGTGATTGAACAGTGAAGAAAAAGAAGGAGGAAACGCAGACGATCGAGTCGTGCATGTCAACGTTCGTGGAGCAGCGACTCGCTTTCACGGGCGGCGAGGAAATGCCACCGGTGGGCTTAGTTGCCATTATGGCCCCCCAAGCGATGACTACGGCAGCGGCGGTGACGTCAGGGGGAGCAACCGGCTTGCTCAGCTGTTGCGTCCCGACCGAATGCAAAATTCCCCTCACCGGTCAAGATCTGACCAACGCAGTCCGTGTGATCTGCAACAATCAAGATTGCCGTGCCGGTGAGTACATGCATCGAGAATGTTTCGAAGAGTGGCAGGAAGGCGTGCTTTCGTATCTGAGATCATGCGGTCGAGCGCGATCCTGGTCAGAGAAGCAGCGGATGCAGAATCTCTGGACAAGGAGAGGTTACGACCTGGCGTTTAAAGCTTGCGGCTGCAAGTGCGGCAAAGGCCACTTGAGGAAAGACACCGATTGGTGTCCTCCGACGAACAGCATCGCAACCCACGATGAGAAGAAGAAGCGAGGACGCAAGAAGAGGCAGAACGAAACGGCGACCGCGACCGGCTCGGTGAAACCCTCTGTTCTAACGACTGTTGGTCAGAGGAACGTCGGTTGCGTACAACAAGCTGTTCAACAAGTCGGTGGTCCCCAGAACAGAATTCGAAGCTCGTCGATCTCCTCGACAGGATCTGGTGTTTGCACCCCGCCGACCACTCCGGACCAGTTCGCGTCGCCGATTCCTCGCTCGTCAGTGAATCCGTTCTTCAACGGAGATCGTTCGGGCAATTACGAGAAGCCTCAACAAGAGGTCCGGCTTTTCTCTCGACGATCTGATTACTCGGTGTTCAACTGTCTGCCACGACACAAAATCAATTCGTACAACATCAAAATGGAAGACGACGATCGTAGCGACGACATCCGCACGTTCATACTAACCACGCTCGCCCAGCATCGCACCACTCGAATTCCGTGCTGTGTCTGCCATAATTCAATGAACATATTTGACCGATACCCGCTGCTGGACGGCACTCTATTCCTGTCCCCGCGTCAGCATTCGCCTGGATCCGTCACGATCCCATCGAGCAACCGCACTCAGTACTTGAACGCGGTTTGCATGCGTTGCCTCGAGGACGATTGGCAAAATCTCCGCTGCGTGGCTTGCCGCACCAAATGGACCGGAGGACACCTGATCATTGGAACTCTCTATTCGTACGACATTTTCGCCGCTCAGCCCTGTTGCGAGGAAAGACTCCGTTGCAATCGTTGCCGAAAACTCGTCATTCAACCAAACCAGCGTGAGCGCTACTTCTTCAGCGATTACTCGCACAGCATAGCGTGCCCCTCCTGTAAGTCAATCGACTATCATTTCGTGAAGCCGCTCAACGTCTATGCTTGTGACTAGAGTTTGTGTCCAATTTTTAGTTCGAATTCAAATACTATCAATACCATTATTATAATTAGTATTATTAGCGTATTGTAATCGATTGATCGATAGCTAGCGAGCCAGTCAGTCAGTCAGTCAGTGAATCAGCCCCTCCCATCACTCTTTCGACCCGCTATCGATGCCCAGTGCCCCGCCGCTCCCTTCCGACTTCCGACCCTCTCGATATCATCACCCACACCTGATACTGAGCAGCAGAGATAACTCGCAGCCGCTACTCTCGTCGAAGAAGAGCGAATCGGAGCGGAATAACGGGACATTTCCTTTCTGGAAGTTTCTTCCGATTGGGAACGTGGTCTCCCGAGGAAGACGGAAAATAACTCCCTTTGCGGTCCAGCGACCAGCTCCGGTCCGGTCCGGAACAGAGATCAGTAACTCTCTCTGCCCAATATGATATTCTCCAACACGCGATAACTATCTCTAATGAGGAGTGTCATCCTGATTGCATCACCGTACCGAGCAAGAATTTTATGACAATGGATATGATGATTATCATTAATATTATTATCAATATATTATGCGAATTAATATTATACGATATAGGATCTTCACCTTGACCTGCGGTTGTACCGATTTGAGCGGGAACCGCTGAAAACCATCATGATGAGCAACAGTCTCGAATACAATGTCGTTGATCGAAAGTGCGTGAGTCCGCGTGAAAGCGTGCATTGTGTTGTTTGAGTCAGGTCTTCTGAAGCTTGAGCTATCGATGTGACCGTAGCTACCAACCGGAACCAGCCGCCCGAGAAACCTGCGAACCAATCTTCCCGCGTTAGCAATCGTCCGCGTAGGAAGACTGCCGACAGTCGTATCAGATACGACTCGGCGTTTTTAATGAATTTTGACGGGCGAACCGTGCGTCCGAGAGCGACAGAGTTGGTATGCTCGAAGCTTGCGGCCCTCAACGGAAGTGGAAGACGAGCAGTCAATCAGTCAGTCAGTCAGTCATAAAAGCAATCTATCTATCTATCAATCGATCCCCGACTAATCAATAATGCTAAACAGAGTCAGAATATTCAGTCTAGAATAGATTTGGACTCCCGATCCCAGTAGTCAAAATGTGTGCCTGAATGTCGCCTGTTGCCAAATCCGAGTCGACAAGGAGACCGCCGACCGGGAGCTCGATAAGCGCGTTCCGTTTCGCGATTTCGAGAATTTCGAGTTTTCTTCTGATCCGTGAAGTCTGAGATCGGTGAACCCGATTCATGGTAGACGGCGACTTATTGAGCGGCCGACTCCTAGCGGATTCGACTTCCTATCGACCCAAGTTCCATTCTCAATTTCGTTCCAAACAGTCGCTTTCTATTTGCTTTCAATCAGCGGATAATCATGTGTCCGCCACTCGTCGGCCTGTGCCATCTCTGTCCTCAGCGAAAGGCATCGCCGACAGATTTTTCGCGTCGGAAGTTGTCGCTGCGAAGGATTCGAGGACATTCGCACTTGCACTCACAGAATCCGTTTTTCTTTTCGACCTCAACTCCCCGAATCTGAGACTGGATCTGGATCAGCTCCGTTCGGAGGCCGGACTCCCGGGCGGCGGCTCCCTTCTGTGATCGAAAATCTGAGATGCTGATCAAGAGGCTTCTCATCATTAATTTTCGAGGGGGCGATTTATATCATTACTCTCGCCGGATACGGAGATCGAAGCGAATCAGTCTACCTTCTCCCTCACTATCTTGCCTTGTCCTGCGCTCAGGAGCGGATCGCCAAGAGCAGAGGTACGGAGGGCGGGCAAACCATGTTAGAGTCCTCTCGTCGTGGGGAATAATCTTTCGTGGAGAGTTCATCGCCGCGATCGCCCAAATAGATCGCCTGGTACACAACATTTTGTTCAGAATCGGCTCCTGCTGGCAGATATCCTGTCTTAACGGATCGCTACAGGCTCCCCTCGTGGCCGAGAGGTCGTAGATATACTCCTCAAGCGCGAGGCTTTCACTACTGGAATACTCAGAATCCGCGGATCGTGCTCGCAGAGGAGAATCTGAGTCCCTTCTGATCCGAGTTGACTACAAGAATCTATCTATACTCTCTCTGATCTGATTTGGGCGTTCGGCGGCATATGAATCACAGCGCGATATTTGAAGCTAAAGTGATATTCAGAGCTCCGACGGAGCTCTGAGCCCTCAAATGAGTTCCAGCCGGAAACTGTTGAACCTGATGGACGTCTTCAGAAACACCGAACCTCCTCCTCCTGAATAGAAACTGATTGTTCCCAGTATGCGTCGCGGCATAAATGACAGGTCGAGTCTCAGATGTTCCAGATCGTTGTACTTTGTCTTTCGAGGTCTTCGTCCACCAGGTCCGACTATCTGGCCAAGGTCCGACTACAGAACTAGTTCGTCCAGATACGAGGGTTTCATTTGTGAAAGAAGAAGTTGTCTTTGGATATTCGGAGCAGTGGAGATCGATCCCTGCTCGAAATCATGGCAGTCGTGTAGTTAGTTACATGTTTCGACATGCGCGGAATCAGAAATACTTCCGGTGAAGACCGCGTCCTTTCGACCGACTGAGTGGTTTAATATCGAGCACGACAGCGCGCAGAAGCTCTGAGGCGTAATATGCGAGGAAAAGAGTCATATGGGAATCTGTCCAGCGGAATCGGTGGACGCGTCAATTTCATAGAGTGAGATCGGATTTCGGTTGTACTCGAGACGCGGCAACTTGAAAGCATTATTGATCTTGGGTAAAAAGGAACAAAGCGAGTTATTCAAGTTACATGTTTGTTTGATCGGTCCGTCTGCTTCCGTCGCGCGGGCGTTTCCGCTGTGCAAGATTAAAAAATCCCCCAGTGATCGTCATTGTCGCTTAAACTCAGAGCGGACCGCATCGATCTCCGCTTCGACTTGTCGCACTGAGGCCAACTTGTACACGAACCTCGTGAGGGGAAGAAAGCAGACGAACCAAGTCATCCACCAAGGTGTGTCTCTGTTGCAATACGAGCCTGACGGAGCCCAGAAGTAAGCTGACAACTGCGAGTCTGATGATATGAAACGCTGATTATGATTCCATGCACACACACGAGTAGAATATTCTCATCGAAGGCTATGTATAAATGCTGTCTTTAGGACGTTGTTCATAATGATAATAATGATAATGTAATACGAATAATGATCGTCGTTGTCGTCGGAAGAGTCGAGTATGAGAATCGAGAACGAATTGCGGGGGACCGCGTGGTCCCAGACCAGGGTCCTTCGGCATGTGTCCCCCTCGAATTCCGCATTGCTTTGCCGCTTGCCGCCCACTACGAAGCGAGTGTCATCGCAGAAGAACTATTTTTTCTAGAAAAACATGAGCCGAAAAAAATCCCACCAGATTGTGGCCGTAGAGCTGCATGCACTGTGTCGATGAGAGCTATTTTTGGAAAGCGGCGTCCCGTGAATTTTTACCAGGAGCTTTCAGATAACGTTTCCCGAGATGGGGATTACCTAGGTAGGGGAAGTCTAGATGAGAAACAAAGAAAAGAGTAAATGCCGTCGACGAGCTTGTCCGGCACCTCCTATAATATCGATTAGGAGTTTGTGATTCTCTCAAGTGGCAGGAAGCGTCGATCACAACGATCGATTGCGCCAAAGCGTCCCACGACCGTCAATCAAGCCAAAAGACCGAAAGTGAGTATCGCGTGCAAATGTTTCATCATTGCAATATGAATCGGAAAATCAAGCCGACTCCTTTCCCGAGAAGCTCGAGGGGAGGGAAGTGATTAGAAGGAACTCTTTCGGAAGAGAAACCCCGGCGAGACTTGATACGATACCTAAATGCAGTGCTGATCGCGAATTAAGCAGAGTTGACGAACTGGTCCTTGACTTGGGAGCCTCTGCTGAAGAGGTCCGTTCGAGTAACTGGAGTTCAAGCGGAAACTCTAACGCTTAGGAGATGTTGTATAACGCTAGAAGGAGACGCGGGCTCCGAATAAGCAATTAGAACAATGGTCAGCGTAATTCGTAATGATTCGAATTAGAAAGACTCGTTGTTACTCGAGCGGACCGTCGCGGCCGGGACGCCCTCTGGTGCGGTTGTGCGAAATCTATATACAGAACTAGTTGAACTAGATCAAGCCGCAGCTTGGAAATCCATGAAGCAGATGGAGTCGGTCCGTCCGCGCCCGTTTGTCCGTCGGCTTACTGTTGATCGGACGACATGAAAGCAAGACGACCCTCGGCTACGTAGTGCGACTAGGAAACAACCCGGTAAACTTCGGCGATCAACCGGATTACGCTCCTCTTCCGGTTTTGAAGCTCCGCTCGACGTACCTAAGATGCGTGGTAGTACCGGAACCTCGAGCCTGTGAGCCCTTCCGATTGAGTGATGGAGCTTGAAGGGTTAAAAACCTGTGGTCGTCCCTTCAGAAGAATCAAGGCGACGGATCCTAGCACCGCGGTTCGTTCGAAGATCTCTGGAGCCGACTCTTACGACAATAGCGAAGAATCACACTAACACTGGCTTCCTGTCTTCGATGTTTGACATCGACAGAAGCATTTCCGGATCTTTGTTTTCCATCCGATGGGAGCTTGCCGGACGCAGCACGCACCTCTAATCGGGCTGCATTCCTCATCTTGAGTCCTTCGATTATTTCCGTCGGACGATAATCAGTGGGGATAGAAAATATTAACAAGAATAACCTAACGCCGTAGTGGAGTAATGAGAAAAAAAATGAAAAAAACACGTGCGAAGAGAATCACCGCAAGATAGTTGCTTGGTGCGTTCTTGAAAAGCTAACACGGGTATTTTGTGTTTGTGTCTCCGTAGCTCGGTAGCTTGCTTTTTTAAGTTTGCTTGCTGTACTGTAAACTCGCTGCATCCGGTTCCGGCCGGTTTTTTCTCTTTTAATATTGCCTTATTGAGCACGGTACGGGAACACCGTATATCATTTCATCACACGTAGCAGATATCTCAATTTTTTCTGGTCTGCTCCGGGTTGGACGCGAGCATTTTCGAGGAGGAGAAAAGACGCAACGACGAATGCATCTCCTCCCTAGTCTCCTCACTGTCGAATTCGCAAAGAGAGCTCGATCCTCCGCTCGCTCGGGTCCCGCCCGGCAGCCAGGAACACCACACCTTCGGACGACGAGAGGTTGGTTGGCTAACTTCTGGAGCTCACCAGTGCTGTATGAGCCATGACTCGAACTCGACTTGGTTTTGTCCGCATAGCAGCCGGTCAAACGGACAGACAGACGACTTTCGAAGACTACAATCATGAGGAGGAAAATAACGAGACGCTTGCATTTGGCTTTCGAAACAGCCACGACTTCGAGTCTTCTCGAGAGCTTCATTTCGCTGTTCCTTCGCCTTCTGCCTCCGCGTCGGGAAACGGAGAAAGTTGATGACTGTGAGCAAGTGTGTTTGATTCGATGAGTTGCTCGACAAGCGATGGGTGGATGTTGGCCCAGGATCATTGCAGGCGCATTACGTGGAGGTTCCATCGGCGAACCTCGGGCGGTTCTTTTGGTTGTGTAGCGTGAGTTGGTCTAGGAGTGTCGAACGATGCTCATGATTTCAATGACGATGATGACTGACGTTCCATCAGCGTAACTTTCAACTGGTCTCAGAGAAAACAATCAGCATACGGAGAGCAGCCGTAGGTACATGTGTCGAAAGATGTCATTTTCTGACTACCGGGGGTTTTATGCGACGATCGGTTTCGCGGCTCCCCGCTGAGTCGGCACCGGTCTGTTTCGGGCATTGAAGATGATGAGAATACGAATATTTGGAGCTTTTCCGCAATCTCCTCCCGATGAGCTTTCCTCTGGCCTCGTGCGGCTGGAGAGTGCTCGCTTAAGTATTATTTTTAGATGCGTGCTTTTCGACTCTAGAAACGACTTCGTCGACAGGTTCGTTGGCGGCGGCGACACCCCATCAATTGTAGCAGCAGCGGTAGCCGCAGCGGATTCTCGCTATACAACGTGCTCTTCGCTCAAGTAGCAGAAGAGAATACCCTCGATGCTTTCAAACTAGATGGTGCGTTCAAAAAATGAACTGATCCATGCGCTTAATTCTGGAGACAATGGCGACGATGAGGAATCGATTGCCGATGACCACTCCCGAAGCTAACGACTACTAATTACTTTTACGAATACTATCCAATACCTTACTACTTCTGATGCTCCCATCTGGCGGTGACTCGTAGACGCTCGGCGAAATCGTTCCGTACTTCGGTCCTTATCGATTCCGACCGTTTTCCGCGAGGCGCTTTTCTTCTCAATGTCTCCCCTTCGGTCTTTTGTCGTTTCGAAGGTTTTCGTTTCGCATTGGAGATCCTCCAGTCCTCCCGACTTTCGCCACGTCACGCCCAAGGACACAACAGGGGAATCGACCTACTGGGAGGCGACTTTGAAGCAGCGTCGTTCAGGGTCACAGCTCTGAGAGCTGGCCGGGGAATCCGACTCCGTCCGGTCAGCAAGCGACTGATTGCGCCTTCGGAAATCTGTATTACCCTCGTCCGGCGGCACGTTCGCAATGGAGAATCTGTAGGTCTCTCGTTCTATGATCTTCGAACCTATTTTCCGCTATAATTTGCACGGAATCGAATGAAATCCCGTGGGTTCCTGGAGGAGCAAGCGAAAGGAGAGATAGAAGGCGATGGAGGGTTGAAACTTCGGAGGCGAAGCCTCGATCCGAAACTTAAGAGAACTTACTACATGGAGCGTCGGCAGGAGGCCCTCGTCGACGAGGGAGGGTGCTGTAAATGTTGCTATATGAACAATATTTTCGAAAGTTGAGAAACTCACTGTCACGCTCCGAATGAGGTGACATCCAAGCGGTTGAGAGCAATGTCAGCAACCAGAAATGCGAATGACTTTCTGCAGGCAACTGCGAGTAGGGGGCCAATGGCAGTATTAAAAGAATTATACGTTGTATCCCGATCGCCAACGGCCCTTTGCTCGTTCACCGCGTTTTCGTTTTCTGATGAGAAGCCTCTGGATCTCATCCTCGCGCCAATAACTTCCGAAGAGGAAGTCGAGCAAGACCCGTGTCCTTCGCCGATGGAACAGTCGCTCTCAAGAACTTGTTCCCCAATCGAGTTTTCCGTCGACGCAGGTCAGCTCTGCATCTGCATCGACGGGGTCGAACTTCCCATTGATGATGCAAGTGCGGTCCCAACGAGTCGTTTCATACGAGTACACGGTGGAAATAAAAAACAGAATGCAACGCGAGTCAGCAAGACAACCCCAACAATACTAAAGCCCCATTTTTAAAAACTAGATGAAATTTCTTTAAAGCATTTGGTGTTCGTCTGGCTTCGCGACCAGACGCCCCCAAACTGCAATAGTTTGCAGTGAGTGACCACCATATGAACCATATTTATAAGCTAACATGAAACTCTCGATTGGTTTCTTGTTATTCAAACAATGACAAATATGAAAAGAGAAAAAGGAAGCAGAGAGACAAAGAGCGAGATGAAGACGGACGTGAAAAATTGAACGGAGCGACAGGAAGGAAAATTACACAAATGATTTATTGAGCGCTGGAGATACTGAAATGCAGCGGGAGAACTGTTGAAAAGCGTTATCAACACGGAGGAGAAACTAATGTACTGATCGGATCGAGATCATCATCGTCCATGATTACATCATTTTATTGAAGAATATCATTGACAAAATTTAGCGATATTAAAGAAATGAAATAAATGTTCAAATATTGATGAAGATCTGGACCATTGTTTTCCTATGTATATTTCTTCCTTTGCATGACTTCTTTTTTGGACAGCGATGCGATGGAACGGGAGAGGGTCCAGTGATACTGAGAGGTGATCAGCCTCCATCCAGATGCTACAGGAATTCGCAGTGGGGATGTCGAGATTTGCTTACAGGATAGCCGCACGGCTGCCGTTCCCAGACATCACCTTCAGACGCTCCATCACGCATCGAGCGTTTTTCGCGGGACATTTCCCTGTGCACGGTAGGTATTCCGACGAGGAATACACGGTAAGCTTTCAGTGAGCGCTGAGGGTAAGTTTTTGAACCAGCGATAAGGAAGGCTTTCGTCTTGCAGCTGCTCCGCTTTATCGATGAAAAGGTCATTGTTATTCGGCAGCAGAATGGCGTACCATCCGATGAGTCTTCGTCCGACGGGATGAAGATTCAAGATGATTGAGCTCTTACGGGGGTCAGTGTCGACGAGTCGTGTCACGTCGAAAACCACGATTTCTGTCCGCCATTCCGGACGCGTTCGAAAACCAGTCCTCAGTTAGATTTTCAGCAAGCAGCTTCTAATCGCTTTCAGAACGAGGGGCCGAATGATGGCGAATATAGCAGCAATCGTTCGAATATGAAAGCGCGAAGAAGGAGCTCCCTCAAGCACGCTGTCTGAGCACGTGCTGCCATTTCACTTGTTTCGGTTACCGTCGATGGCGCATGCAGCGATAGCAGAAGGAGAGGCAGTTCGTTTATCTGTTCGACCGTGAGTTTTTCTCTGGCTCCAGAAATTTGTTCGAAACATATGCTCGATTTGTCATTGAGACTGTGAGCATCCAGATGGTCTGTCTACGTTACATCATAAACGATCCCGAGAATACTGGAGAATATTCGCTCACTTGTGCGTAGCCGCCTTGCGCACGAACTTGGACACATGGAGTCCATACATTCCGTCAGTTGATCGAGGACGGTCGAAGCCTTTCCTTTGATCTGTCACAGTATGCTCGGCATGGTGTCATGATAATTCACGGAAATTCATGTCGGCTCCTCGTGACAGCTAAGCAATCCGCAAAGTTCGGATGCTGAAGAAATCCGTCACCCGAACTTCTGAAACTTTCCGAGATGTCCGCAAGATTTTGATCGCTTCCGCCTGATTGATCTTCATAGGTAGTAGGTTGTCCCCCAGTACCCTGATTCTGATGTCATTCCACCAGGAGCGGATGGGGATCGCTTACGAAAACCCGCTGCGTGACAACCCTGTTCTCTGGAAGTTACCGAGAGGAATGCATTCACCATTCCGTGACAGCCGATGCCGATTGAGGGTTCCCGCAACGTCACGTGATCTGGTATACATGCGAGAGCAGGTGTGCGCTGGTTCGTTTCGGCGCTTCGATGCGTGCCTAGTTATTCACACTTTGTCTACTCCCGGTCCCTGAGTGTCCCTTCAACAACCGCATGATAGGATGCCGATTGCTGGTCGGGGATACGGAGAGGAAAGACGAGACTAATAATCACATCCGAACTTCGCCCGAGGGATCCTCGTCGAATCGAACCCTTAGTCTTCAGTTCCGGAGCTCGTCCAGTTGGTCTGATTTTCAGGTCGGCAGGAATAACGCATCAGGAGGTGGGTCTCGTCAGTGAATATCGGTCGATCTCTGAGGAGAGGAATGAATTTCATCCTGGGATTCGAACGAAGCAGAACCGTTCAAATTGTTCGAAGTTTTGGTCCTTCGCGAATCGGTCCTCGACTCCGTCGTATATATCCATGGATATCCAACTCATGAATCACGACGATTCGAAATGTCTGGAGCAAGCGGTCCGCTTCGAGAACAATGTTAGTGGATCCAACCCACTGAGGCGGTCGAGCTTTTCTAGAGAGGAAAGCTGTTGAATCACGCGCACACATGTCTGCAGAAAATGATGTGTTACAGAGCGAGAGGCTTTCGACGCCGTTCCCCGTCCATCTACATATAGTTTCATAATTGGTATTCTTCCGCCGTGATCGGGTCAACAGACGGTCGAGTACTGTGAACTATAGCCTGATCGCTATCTGAGCGGAGTGCATTCAATCACGAGCAGTCACTGCATCGGCGGCATGCTCCTTGCCGACATGAGGCACCCATTGTCACCGTGTTCTCAGATACTCGAGTCGGGAAATATCATCATATTTCCTCAATATGAGTATGTTTATTACGTATGACCGGCAGATCAGACGACCACGGTGGCGAAATGGCTCGTCGAAAACAACCGAACGGGGCGAATACGGTGGTAGAACTCCCGTCAGATGCCCCGATGAACGGCCCCCACCCTCCGCGTTGTTCTAGCTCAAAAGGACGTTCCGATCCTCAAGGAACTTGGGCTATCGTGAGTTGAATGATCGATCGAAGGGACCTACGATCTTTTCATCAAGCTTGAGTTCGAACTGTGTCCAGCAACTAGGCGTCGCGTCGCCTGTCAGGTCGACATCAACCGGCTACGGCTTTCATCGACCCTCGAGGATCGATTAGAGACCATCATCATGATCGGTCATCAGGAAGCTCCTCGTGGGAAAAGGAAGCGAAGTGCCTAGAGGACAGACCCGAATGCCATACCATCTTCAGCATTCGGAACCTGTCCCCCTCCCTCCCCAGCATGCAGTTATATATTCTGGCCACGCATGTACGAACATCGCGTGCGAGGAGCTTGCCCACTCCGAAATGCTCATGGGGCATCGATTTCACCCGCAATCGAGTAATCTATTACCTGACCTAATGGAGTCTCTTCCAAACCATTCGACTCAATCAACGTTTCTCCCTTTTGTGCCCTCGCCATCGGACAGCTCTTGCATATTGCGTACAATCGATGGATTGATTCCCTCTACGGTCATTAATCCATCGATCAATCCTATCTCGAATCACGATCTCGATTCCAGCAGCTGGGTATGGAACGTGGAGTATCCTGTTTCCTCGTAGGCTTGTCCGTCTGAGTAAGGACGATGCCCGCAAACAGAGCGCTCGAACTGAATGATCGCAACAACGAAATTCGACAGTGGCTGCGACTCCTTAGGAGCGAGCCAAAGACGATGCGGCAGCGTAATCGACAATCGAGCGCACATTTCAACCAGTGTTGGAGGAACACTCGTGCGACCTTGGACGTTTTCTCGAATAAATACAAAACGAGCTCGATAAATCGCTATCCGAGACAGCAGTTCGTAAGGGAGCAGGCGCAGCTCCTGGTCAGCGACTTCATGAAAAAAATGGACAAGAGAACTTTCAGTGCGCTTCGCTTCCGAGAGGGCGTTGAGAACCTCTACTATTTATGGGAAGCGGTTCAAACCAAGGATCAGGCGGCTCAGAACACCTTAAGTCGTGCACTGAGTGAAATCGTCCTCGCCTGTGCAGATCTGGTCGAGTATTATGAAGTCTCCGAAAGCGTCGCCGAGACGAATTGGCTTCTGGTGTCGACGTTCTTCAAGGACCAGATAATCGAACACGCTCATCAGCCGAGGATCGCGAGACTCGGGGATTTCTCATTGGGCAGAATGATCGGGGTCGGCGGTTTCGGCGTCGTGTACAAAGCGAAGCTCGGCGAAATTCCTTGCGTACTGAAATTCGTGCCTCTGAACATCCTCCCCAGTCCCGAACAGGCTCTCGTCGATAAGGAAGTCGCGTGCATGATAAGTCACCCTTGTCTAGTAAGCTATTACGCGTCGTTCATGAACCGGGACGCTTTCATAACCTGTATGGAGTTCATTGATGGGGTGTCGCTCATTCGACTTATTCATAGGGCGCCCAAAGGTCTACCCTTGCAGCTCGTCCGAATCATCATCGGTCAGCTGGGTCTGGGGGTACAGCATCTACATTTCAAAGGTTTCATCCATCGCGATGTCAAACCGGACAACATCATGATCGGGCCAAGATGTCGAATCAAATTAATCGATTTCGACACCTGCAGAGTTTGTTGTGGCAAATACAGCCCGAAGTTCATGCCAACATTTAGGGAAAAAGCGGGAAAAGAGTTCCCGGGCGCTGATTTCGCGGGCACGATACCGTACATGGCGCCGGAAGCTCTCATGAAAACTGGACTGGGTCGCGCGACGGATTGGTGGGCCGTTGGCGTTACGACGTATCACGTGGCTACGGGTCGTTATCCATTCAGAGGATTCACGATCGAAGAGGTCCAACCTCAAGCCGTGATTCCGCGGTACACGTGGCCGGCAATAAAAGAGTGGCCCAAAGAGCTGATGCAGTTCGTGGCTGATTGCATGAATCCCGATCCTCACTATCGCCTGTGCTCGGAACACTACTCGCATTTCCAGACACACGAGTACTTCCGCGGTATGGATTTCCAGTGGCTGGAAAATGAAGCGGACCTAGGGAGCTTCAATCTAATCGACAAAATCAGAGAGAGAAGCGCCGCTAGAGGCCACGAACACCTTTCAGCCGGCGCTCAGGAACGCCGGCATCGACTCTTCCCGAGCATGAGCTTTCAAGAGAAACGAACACAACAGAACTGTTACTGTTACTCATCTCCTGAATTTATTGCTTGTGTCCAATCTATCGAAATGGGCTACTCGCCCTCTCTGGAAGACATAGCCACCCACCAAGAGAGCCTCGACGTGTACGACGACGACGCGGCACCGTACGTTTTCGAGAACTTCCTGAGAGATCATAGGGACGGAGTGCATGAAACATACAAGGAGCCTCGAAATGGCAGCGATTACCGAAGGAACAGAAACCCGACGTGTAAGGCCACTCACTGCGACGCCGGGGCTTGGAATGATCGTAAACCCCTCCCGAGATATCGATAAGGAAGCAGCGCAGCTTGTTTGTGCGATTATTGTTCTTAATACATATGTAAATGCAATTAAGCATCAGGCCGCCGGAATATCCTCTCTGATTCCACGCCTCTCGATACTCGAAAGGCTGAGGATGAGGCGAGCATTTTCCTCGTCATTCGTTGGCATAGGTCCTACTTCCAAGCGGCTAGTCATCGAGCCGCATATCGAACCTGAGATTGTTCCGAGCCGGCTGAGAGGAGCGGGAAAATTCGCGTATCATCTACCGAATTTCCGGGCGATGACAGCGCGTGCGGATACGGAATTTAACGGGGGTCAGCTGAGGAGAGGTGCGAATTCCGAAGTTTCCGAGCATCGATTAGCTCACGAACATTCTTGTGCAGAAGCTCGAGGATTTCCAAATGTTTCTTTGGAATAGTAGTGTCACCCTCCACAGCTGACAGAGCGCGCTTTTCCACCCGCTTCCTTCCCGTCTCTGCTCGATCTGTCGGCAAATTAGGGCATGAACATAAAGTCGTGTTCGGTCTCGGCGTAGCGGACGAGCGCGCTTCTGCGACGTCGCATCAAGTCGTTCGCAGAGCTCAGAGATTGATCCCTCCACTGATGACTCAGTCAATGCTTAAGCTCACTGCAATGATCGGGATCTAGGAGCGTGATCTTTGTTACGTCTCGTCCTCGCTGCTCGGTCAGGATAGCGTTCCAGGCAGGAAGGCATTCACCTTTCGAAGCAGGAACACTCTTTCGGACCCAGGAAATCTGCCAGCTTACGCGGAAACGTCTGTTCACACACACTCTCATCATTTCTCGCTCTCTCCTTCGCCCGCTCGCCAGTACAGAGCATTCTCATATTCTTCGCAGCGAAACTGCGCTTAGCTATCGTACAACTTATAAATTATTACGTACTACTGACTATCACTCAAACGGAGAGTCCGATTTTCCAGAAACTGCCTGTTAGACCTTTCCCTCTTCCATAGATTCGCTGGCGACAGAAGCCGCTGCAGCGAAGCGAATGTCCGCCGCGACTTGCAACGACACGATGTTCAAAAATTGCGTTCACGAACTGCGAATCTTGGCGTCCTCGGAGGTCATTCAACCGCTCGTCGGCGGCGCCGGCGGCGACGACCTAGGATTCCCAGACTAGCCTCCTGTCATACCGCTGCTCGATATCGAGAGTCTTTGTATAAACTGCTGCGGCCGCTGTCTGTTTCGCGCGCTTGCGTTCGACGAGTGAGCTACAATAGCATTCATCGAGATGAATCTATGAGACGATAGAGGTCGCAGTCGAGTTTCCGTATCGCACGAGATCACGACCCAGGCTGTCTACGGACAGACTTTCACGGGACTCGGTTTCTCTTCCAGCGACCGGAAGATTTTTGAAAGAGCGATAAGAGGATACTGTGTCAGGTACTTCTCTGTTCGGTGTGGGTCACTCACACATCGGACGGACGGAGGGAGGCGAATACTTCGAGCGCGTTTCGATTGTACAGTCGTAGCCGGCGGAACTCTGTCATCGACTCGCCCACTCCGCGCCGCCAAGCGTATGCAAACCACCAGTTCTACATCTCGGGCCCGGGAGAGAAGAATAGTGGCTAGGACAAACACAGCCACCGCGGTTCGATGCACCGCATCGCTTTCGAATGATTATCGAGAACAGTATCTGTCTCGGCTGGTTCGGGCACTCGCCGTTTTTCCCAGGGCTCGAAAACAAGAAGGATTCGGCCCGTATCGGATTTGACTGAATCCTCCCTCGTCAGTCTGAACGGACAATTAATTAGCGGCCACTTGTTCCGGCCGGCGAGCTAGCGACTCGCGCAGACAAGCCGACCGACCGACCGGCCAACCAGCTATATAGCCTCCTTGGCGGGCGCAGTGACCACGCGCGAACGTGATTGGCAACGCGTTAAAACTATTGCGTAAATGGTGCGAAGCCTCTATTATTCCAGCTTGTTGTATTCCCTCGCTCCATCCATCCCTCAGTAACTGTTACAGCTACGGGGAGTCGCCGCCCGGCCGGACAACCGGCGGCGGGCCAGACACCTCAAAGCTCAAGCGACGCGGCCATTGAATCCGCTCAAAAGACTCGCGACCATGTAATTAGAGCAAATATTCACTCACTCTTCATTCGCTTGCGACCCGACAGATGGATGGACGGATGGATGGATAGACGGGCAAGTGAATAGACGAATGATAAAATGCGAAAAGGCCGCCAAGAAATTTACGAAGGTGCCAGAAACCCACTCAGGACGGAAGAAACTCGTTACTCGAGCAAGTTCGTTCTGCACGAATCAATCGTTGTTCCTCATTCCTCAACTCCTTTCACTTAATTTGGTTTGTTCATCGAATTCCGAGATCACTGAGCCTCGACCGACGCGGCTTCCGGAACAGTAATTGATGGCGTCACCGGAAAAGTGGACAGAAAATATTCATCCCAGACAGGTGAAAAATATTCTTCTCAAAAAAACAAACTTGAAACCTCTTCGGACGCGAGAGCCGGGACAGTGGAGCTCACTACACTAGTATGACGGGGTGACGTTTTTTTTCAGCGCTGCTTCACTTCCTGCTGAAAGCTCAGGGTAGAAGTCGCGAATCGCGAATCACCCGCCGTGCGATGACTATCCGGCCTCATTCGGCAACTATTGTTTTGAAATTTGGAATTTATTTCGTTCCACCGAGAAAGTATTTTACGGCCTGAAATACACTTCGCTCGATTCGGTATTCCCTCCCGTCGTCGTTTCCCCCTCATCCGACTGACTGAGTTCCACTCGCTCACTCACTCAGAGCTGCCCTAAAAGAAGTCCTCGCTTAGCTTTCGGTATAAACACAACAACGAAGATGACTGCTGTTGCTCGGCGGCGAGCAGCATTCAGCCTTACTTAGATAAGCCGCTGCTCGTAGATGCTGACGTCTGGAGTCGAATGAATATTCAATCATAAGACTGCTACCGGAACTCACTTCGCCAAACAGGCAGCGAAGCACGCATGATAGCTAGCTTCCCAAGACTTCAGGTTTCTTGTCTGTCTGTGGCTTGTGGGCTGCATGTCGACAGTTTCGACACCATTCAATCATTCTCAATCATTCATCAAGTCGTGAGAAGAGCAGTGTTGATTCCCCTTTCGAATCGGCTGCAAACATCAAAGCAGCAGATGAACAACAAAAGATCCCCGAACAACCCATTGAAGAACGGACCCCATCCCCGGGTCCCTATCCCGGATTGAATATCACAAATTCACAGTATAATTCAATGACCTGCTGATTTGACTGTTTAGTCACCGACGGCAGCAAGTGGAGGAATCAACAATCAACGTTGAGCGTTGTCCGGGCGCTCGATGAATAGCTCGTGTGGAAGTGACCCGAGCTATCTTGTTGAGACAAAGAACCGTTTCATGAACTTCATTCAGGCGGGCGTTTCCTTTCAGAAGTTTCTACATCCCGGTCGAAGCTTGTGAAACATGAAATGTATTGCATTCCACAACAACCTCATTGCCTCGAGCGCCATTAGTCTTCCGATCGAAAAGTTCAATCATTCGTATGATCGTTCTATTTGTGAAATGATCTGACTGCCGATATCTGATCTCTCTAGTTTAGATCCACCTACACAATCAGCGCCAATCGCCTCGACGTTTGATAAACCACCAGTGATATCCAGCCAGTGGCTCGCCGATCGGTTTCCCGACTCGTCGAGCGTCCACAATAATCCGTTCGCTTAATCAATCCCTGTATTCAATGCGATCATCAAGTAGACTAGAAACGAATCGAGCATGGGCGTCTATTTCAAAAATGACGTCTTCCGGAAACGAGGTCACATCGCTCGAACGGCAAGCTCGAATCGCTGGCCATTCGTCGGGCTGTCGGTCGGTCGGTCGTTCCATTATCCATCGGCCCTGTGAAGCCGACACCACCTCGAAGAACGCCTGCCCACCAGCCGAGCAGACTGATGCAGACATTTCAATATCTACGCTTTGCACGTATATGTCCAACTCGGCCGGAACAATCGAGTCGGGGAGTCGAATCACACTGAATAACTCGATACGAGTCGACGGCCACTGTGCTGCCACTGAAATGTTCCCACGCTCAGTAGGTCGAACTCAAGGCGAGAACACGACGCCTCGACTGCAGTGTGGAACGAAGCTCGTTGCAAAGCTCCTTGATTTGATCAAGTGATAAAAACATCGTGGCCTTGTACCTGTTGGGGATCTTTCCCCTCGTGCTCCTTCTCGTCCGACGGCTCGTCGACGTCCCGGGCCGCTTCGTTCTCCGACTAAAACCTCGACCGCACGAACATTTATGACAACGCAGAGCCGTTGTCCGAAGGGGAGCGAAGATCCTGCTGAGCAGATGTTATGCAGAGGGTTTACCAGCTGCTTTATTCCTGGATGACCACGTAACGTCGTGGTCCCCTTTGATGCGGGAGCGCGGAGGAGAACGTGATCCTCGATCTTCATCAGCTAATGCCTGTGCCCTGCCCGTATCAACGATGGCGTCGCGGTGCCGCGGAGCGCGCTCATTCTTCCCCAGTACGATGCCGGAACAGTGTCCGTCCCCTTTCCGCTGTACAAAGCGAGTTGCCCGCCGAAATTCCATTTTCGAATCCAGGAGCGGAGTCCCGGAAGCGCTCCCGCTCAAAAATCCTCTCTCGGCCCCCAAACTGCGTTTATCTGACCATTGACTCTCTCGGTATTAGGTACTTTCCGATGTCTCTGATCGATCCTCGCCCGAGCGGAATTGTCTCGGTTGGTCAGACGGCGCGAGAGGAAAGGGGTGCGAGTTGATGAAAAGACGATTCGTTGACAGAGAGAGATGCTACCCGCTTCAATGAAAATGACCTGAATCTAACGTACGAGGATTTCGCTGACTGAGATTGTGGATCGGGCTCATCGATCCGCGGGGCCGGTGCCGATGAACCCGAGTGTTTATTCATAACATGTCATGTTGACAAAGCATGCTTCGTCTCGTGTGTCCCGCCGTGTTGTCTCGTTCATGTGTAGCGTGTTTAGTGTTCCAGCGAGTCAGCGAGCTGGTCAGCGATATTGGATCAGATTGCACAGCGCCTCCGTCGTAGCGTTTTGCTATTTGACAACATTTGACCCGTCCATCCGATCGGCGGGATCTAGTGTGAATTCGTCGTCAGCGAAATGTATTGCGCCCGCGACGGACGAATCTCGCAATTTAGGCACTCCATTCACCGCTCACTCAACATATCTTATGTCATCTCTTCAGATGAGGGCGTATGGAGCGAACGCTCGCACGAAAACCCTTCCCTAACCTCCGACAGGATGAATACGTTCTCTTGAGAGCTTTGCCTAGCTGAGATGTGACAAGTCGATTTTCCTTTCGCTAATCAATTCTAAATCGAGCGAGCCTCCGCTACGGCGAGGTTAATGATGAAAAAACTAATTGAAACAGAGTTGTGATAATAATCGCCTCTTCGCTCCACTCAGTGCTCCACCAGAGCGTCGTTGCTCGTCTCGTCATTATTGAAAGCGACAGTAATCTGGTTTCTTGTATCATCGGACTGCTCAGGACGACTAGTCCGATGGGACGCGGGAATCGAGTCTCCCAACGACACTTGCTTCCTCTGCGATTTCCCCTGACAATACCACGTCTGCGGCGGCGGGACGAGCCGATGACTGGGGCGACGACGTCGACGATAAGCTGATTTCGTTAACTTATCTATTGATTCTTTATTGCTGACAGGAAATGTTTACATTCGCTTAACAGTAATTCCAGCTGAACTTTCGTGGAACTTCGTTTTGGGTCAACAGCGGAGGGCTGCTTCGCTTAACGTGTAAACAGAGCTTTGTTCCTCCATGAAGTGAGTCCCACATGAGCCGTTGCGACCGCGCAGAGCTTCCCCACAAACTCGGCGTAGATTATTCACCGACCTGGCCGGGGAGCTGCGCGAAGAACGACTCCCTAATTGTTGGGCTAACATCAGCTGTTCGCTCGCACTTCATCTCGGTGAGTGATAACTAATTCTACCAGGATCGGTGACATCCTCACGGACTGCTTCAAGTGGCCGCGAGTAGCCGAGCACCCGGAGGATTGTGCTATTGACCTACGGATTCGCCTCGAGCGCATTGACGCCGCGCTCTGTGATTCTGATCCGTTAGTCGGCTCCTCACAGACGAAACCAGAGAAAAATGAACTTTTGGACAGGATGCTACTCCCTCCGCAAGCTCCACGGTTACCTTCGTTTCCGGGCGAGTGCCGCTGTGGATGCCTCAGGTTAGGTCGTGGCCGACCGAGCTGCGGCAATCGACTTCTGCACATCGAGCGCTAGAAGGCTGTCGTGGAATGACCGAAGGGGGCTCGGATTCGGGAATGGACACCTCATCATGGTTCTCTCGCGAGATCAGACGGCGAGTATCGCGGGGAAGCAGCGCTGAGATTCTTCGAGCTTTGATTCTTGTTCGACCTCCCTAAAAAATAAATCGGAAGTCTTTGCAGGAAGAGTTGCACTGGGAAATCACTGACGGACACAGGCCGCGAGCAGCTGACTGGACTCGAGGCAGACACAGAGTTTCATTTAGCGGCTTCTAACGCAATCGGTGTCGGTGAGACCCCCGCCGCTACGGATTGTCAGGCTCTAAAAAAGCCGCTTAGTTTGTATGGTGAGAGTGTGAGATCTAATATTTCAGAGAGCGCTTCTCCGGCGGCTCCTAGGTCGAGTGCTCGGTTGGATGGTCCGCCGGCGCGCCCCCTAGCCAGTAAGTTGCGGCAGCATCGGCCGGGTCAGCTACCAACCGACCGACCGACAGAGCGGCTAACCGGCTTACTTCAACTCACCTCACGGGAACCACAGGGTCCCGTCCCTTCTCGAGTGAGCGTAGAGCACTTGACAGATCTGGCTGAAAAATTGCCCTTATCAGCGAACGGACTCACGGAACCGAAGGTGGAGGAAAAAGAAGCTATGGAGACGGTGGCCTAGAGAAGCCCTCGGTGTTCCTTCGCTCAAAACCCAGGACGTTGGCTCGCAGGCGTTCAGTTCCGTGATCGAGCGTGGGGCAGCGCAACCTTCCCCTCGAATAGGGAGCTCGCCGAATTTTCGGAGTTCAGGGCGAGGAGTCATAAAAGCTGACTCATGATCGAGAGCGAATGCACACAACTTTTTTTTCACGTCGGAATACGTGGGCTGCTCCGTGAAGTGCGTCTTGTCGGATGGCTCCGGCCTCGGTGGTTGAGCTGGTGGGCTGGTGGTGTGGAAGTGGTCGAGTCGCTTGTAAACAACGACCCGAAGCTGACCTTCGCCTCGCTCGACAAAACCACACTCACAAAAAAAAGAAGAAAACGACACGCTGACTGACATGTCGAAACAATAGATGACTCTGTTCTAGATGTCTCGATCCGCTGTATTTTCCGTCCTTCTAGCCCTCTATGGAGGCGGAAGGAATCCGAGCGTCATTTCGGATCACTAAGTCTCCCTCTTCATCTTCCTCGATCGGATTGAGTGACCACTGCGCGGCGGGCCTCTTCTTGCCTCACGTTGTTCGGAGCGCGGAACACATGGCGGCGTTGTCGAGGCTGTTGACGTTGTGGTCGTACTTGTTGCTCTTGGCTGTTGTTGTTGTTGACAATCCGCTGGTGCCGGAGCCGCTGCCTCGGATGCGGCGAACTTCCAAAGACCAACACACTCTAGAGACGACAACGATCGATGGCAAGCTTCGGCTCGCTTTCGTCTTCGCCTAGATCCTTCTGCCAGTCCGCTGTCGAGTAGAATGTGCTCGAGGATAATCCATGGGACAATCATTATCTATCGACAAGAAGTAAAACGGGACTCGCGGCACATTGCCCACTGTCCATGACCGGAAATGTCAGAGAGCAAAGTCCGTGACGGGTATCGCCTCCTGTGACGCGAAATACCTGGGCGCAGAGGAGTCTACGGGATCGTTGGCGGGATCTGACATTTACGTGAGAAGTATGTCGGATTTTGAAGCGACTTCATTCGAAGATGAAGCTCGGGGTATGCAAATTAGGTGGTTCCTCGTTGCATGATGAGGATCTTCCCGGAACTTGGACCTATTGCGAGAGGATCTTCCATTCACCCGGATGGTCGATTCGTCGCTCGCTCGAACGCTCGATAGGTCGGTCTGTCTGTCTATCACAGGAGATTCTGACTGAGTGAGAGATTTGTTGCGGATGAAAGCAATTTGTCAAAAACCTCGCTGAATGCAACGTGCTGGCATCTCGCTGCTCGGTGGTGGCTGCGTGACTGACCAAGCTTTCAAATAACGTTCAGTTCAAGGACGAGCATCGGTGGCTTCCTCGGATCCTTCCTTCCTTTCTCGCTTCCTTCCTTAGAGACCGTTCCAGACACCCTATCTCTGTATCAGATTCCCTATGTCTCCAGATCATGTGACTACGCACCGTGTTCACGAAGTAAGACTCGAAAAAGAGTACCACCCATACGAGAGACACACGGAGGGCTTTCGGGATTGGGCTGCGAGAATCCAAAATCATGGGAGATTTCAGAACGGAATCTGCATGATAATAAATTAGGTTTTTCGCAAGATGAGCGATGAAAGTTGCCTTTCGAGCACAGGCTGAACGTGGAGCGTGCGAAAAGTGGGCGTGCTGACTGTTCTCTTCAATTTATCCTTTGTCAGAATAGCGACCGAACGACAGTGTTGACACTGACCAGCTCGGTGGTTTCCATGTCCAGGGAATTACAAATGTAATGAGAATCTTTATTGACTGTAAGGTGAGCGTTCGCTGTCGAGTACGGCACAAAGGATCGCATGTTTCGTTCTCGCGGAAAGCTCGAATTGAATACGACAGCAGAGCCCTTCAGGTGTGGGTGGGCGGTTCGGTTGGCCAGCTTTTCTCGAATAGCGCGACCACAAGAAAATAAAATTCAATTTAAAACCTGGGGTTCCGTGTAACGAATAGAAATTCTATCGCCCAAACCGTTGTGAGTGTTATATTTCCTGAAAAGAGATCACGGAAACGCAGTCGGCCCGGACATTTGGATTTTATCGCGACCGACCGACCGATCGATCACGGAAGCGGAGTCCATGCGCGAGTAAGCGTGAATAAGAACGTGGGCTCCGGCGTGCTTGGATGCCACTGATGCAGAGTAATTTTCTCCAGAGACAAAATAAAAATTCACTAAAGGCCACAGCCACTGACCTCAGCGGTATTGATGTTCCTGTCACTACCGTAGGCTATATTAGTTGTTACGCCCTCACTGTTGTAGCGAGAGACAGCCATCGCGGTCCGAAGCAGATTTTCAAGGTCGCTATCGAGGACGGCAAGTTCAACGACATCGCATGCGAGTGACTGTGTGTGTGTGGGTTGGTCGCTCGCTCGCTCGTGCGGTCGACCGGTCAGCTAACTCTATGAGGTATGGCGATCGCGCCGAGGGAGTGAGAATTATCGAATCTTCCGAAAGTCAGTCTTCCAGTGATATATCCGTGGCTCGCGTCTGACAGTCGGACAGACTGAGTCGGTAGGTTTGCCACTCTCGGTGCGAAAAGAATAGAGTGGCCGTCCGGAACGTTCGGTGGTCGGCTCGTGGTGGCTGCTGCTGCTGCTGCGGTCGAAGCCGCCGCTGATGCTGCTGCAGCTTTTGGTAAAAACACCCAACAATCATTGATGGACTGAATTCTACTGAGAATCATCATCATCGTCGTCTGGTGACTTGCGAAATTATAGACTTCTGAAAATAGAAGACAGTCAACAGCTTTGTGAGCTTTCCGCGATCGAGAGCTGAGCCACAAACAACGGCTGTGACGGGAACAACAACGACGCGTGGCGAAGACGACGGCCACGACAAAGACGAAACGTGCTCGCGTCTGCTCGTCTGCACGTTTTTCTCTTTATCGGCCGCTGTGTCCGTCGATCCAGTCGCATATTTTGTTTGGGGTTGCGCCCGCTCCGGAATACTACACTGGAGATTAATGTCCCCGTTGCGGCTCGAGTCTCCAAACTCAACGCAGTGCTCGGATTATGGTAATCGATCGACGTAGACGTCATCGCCCAGCCATGCAGCCCCTCGCGCCACTGGGGGTGTGCCGTTGGCAGACTTTACCTGGAAATAATTGGGGGCTATCCGTGACAGGAGAGTCGTTTCTCTTCCGGACGCCACGGACGAACTCATTCGTCCGCGACCGGGATTCGGCGAATTCGCCTCCCCCCATCGCTAGTTGACAGCCAAAAACCGAAACTACTCGGAATTCCCGGGTATTGTGCTCGTCCTCACGACCGTGACCGCGTCCGCTTCGACGGAATCATCGCTCGAGAACTGCGGTTTCGGTTGTCGAATCCACAACACCTGCTGCGTTGTAGATATTCTACGGTCATCAGTGGCGAAGAAAATAACCCGTCTCGGAACGTTCTCGGCTCCCAGAACGTACGTCACCCGATACGTGACATACTATATACCAGGTGTCGATGTTACCCTGATCGGAACGTCGAGTCCCAGCTTCCGGAGTGTGGTCTATATCGGTTCATCAGCTCGTATTATTTCCATTTTTTCAAGTCCGTCGATTGCGCCATGTCCAAAGATCTCCGACTCCCGTTGGACTCTAGAATGTTTGTTCCCGTCCGACTGCTGCGTCGCAAGGAGTCTCGGAGCGGGCTGAGGAACACCGCCGGAAGCCATGCTATAGAAAATAAACTCCAGATCTGTTTTTCGATCTCGGAAAACGTTGTCAGTGGAAGCATTCGGAAAGAGCTGCGAAAGGCTCCTCCAGCTGTCACCGTAACCCATCCGGACGGAGCGACAGTGTTTACTAACCAACACTAACCCACATTCGGACACTCCGCAGATTGAACGACGAGATGGAGGACGTTCACGTTTGATCGTCCTCAATAGAGATTCTTTTCGAATTTGAATCGGTTCGCGCCTGCCAGTTCTTTTTGATCGATCACATGAGCGTCGTACACAGCGGCGGCCGATCTATGAATCGCAATTCTAGGTCCTCGATGCCGCAATGGGCTGAGCGAGCAAGAGCTGTGGTGATCTCTTTTCGGAAGAATCGTTTCGAAGCCAAATCAGAGAAGTCTCGATGCAGCAGTCCGATTCTCGCACTGGTTGTTTTACGCGTGAGAAGGAAAAAAGGGATAAAGATAAGGGATTTAGTACCGTATTCGGCCGTACAGCAGCCGAATCTTGCCCAGCGTCTAATTGAAGACATTCAATCGCTCACAACGATTCTTTTTCGCTCACGGAGCGGACAACGAATGTCGAGCCATTACTCTGTGGACAGTGATTTCTACAGTGGCGACAGAGCGATTGAGTTATTCATGGTACTCTCAACAGAACGCGACAGTTTGTAAACTCGGATAGAACACGACACGAATGAAGCGTGGGACCAAGCGACGGCGCAGCGTTATCTCGATGAATGACCGCTACATCCAGAAATCTTCGCGTGTTACGCAACGTGAAATGTCCTGCCATGTTCTCACAAGTATTAGGTTTCGCTATCTACCCTCTCGAAAGTTGTCAGCAGGACTCCCCGATCTCGGTTACGCGATTTTAGAAAAATATTCCGGATGTAAAACGATGAGCCCCGAGCCGGAAAAAAACGCTTGAGCTCCTACACAGATGATGGAGCGAACCCATCAGGCAGGGTGATCGACGGAGCTGGCGACATCTCGGAGGATCAGTGGTCACCCACCGTTCATTGGTTTCTGAGACTGCCGGTTGCGCACGGATCCGAATCCGTGATAGTGGCAACACGAGCCATTTCATTCCCGAAACTATCGATGGCCGAGATTTATTTAATAGGGTTTTCGGACTTGACGCATTGTGTGAGCGAGTAAATAGCGAATTTCGGACCTTGATGGAGCACAATCCGGTGATACCGATTCACGAATCTGATTCAGTCTATCCGATCGATAACAAGGATCTATTCATGTAGTTAGTCCTCGGTTATGTATTCAGAAAGCCAGAACAAGCTCTGTTCCGTTCGTTCGACACAATGGCCCCGCGTGAGTGTCTAGCTTGCGATTCCACACAGTATGGAACGAGGAAAACTATCAATGCAAGACGAAACAGAGTTTTCAGCAGACCGTCTGCAAACAACCGAATCGGTATCTCCCCGTTAACGCCAAAATAGTCCTTGCAACATACTAGCTCACGCTTAGAAAGACGGAGACAGGTCACTGAAGAGGGTCTTTTAGGCGCTTGTTCGACGACAACCGCCTGTCGACACCGTTCGCCCGGCCACGATGATCGATTGACAAGCGATGCAACCACCGAACGCTCGTCCGGAATTAACGGATGTTACGGATGTACCGAATAGAGTCCGCGACAGTAACAAATCCCGCTGGGGAAAAGAGTCATTCAAAAACCGGTCCTGTGAGATGTCGTCTCAGCGTATTCGAATGAGGACCATCGTTCGTTTTAAAGCTTTCCTCTATTTTTCGCTCGACTCCTAACTCAAATGCAAACTCCCCAGCTCAAAGCCTTGCCGCGAGAGCTTTTTCTTTCCTTCACTCTTCGGGCTCGTCGTCTGTCTTCTGGCAGAGCTCGGCTGGCGAAGCTTAAGAAGTCAGAAGTCAGTCACGCACTCTCATTCAGCTTAATGATTTTGATTTTTGACTTCCTCACAAATTATTACGGAACCCAGATTTTGTCAATTCGGGCGACGCGCCTCGAGTTCTGCGCGGACGCTTCCCCTCGGGGCGGCTTGAACGACATTTTATTCAAAAGGAATCAAATGAATATTAAATTCGGAATCGAATTCTGATGGATTGCTCCGGATGTTTCGGCGGCAACAATTCGATTGTTTCGGAACCCCGAGAAGGACGAGGAGTCCGCACCGACCATCGAGCCGCTGCCACCGGTATCCGAGTAGAATTTGACTTGAAAATTTTTCTGACGAGAGATGCGCAGACCGGATTTGATCCAGCTTTTTGGCTTGCTTGCTCACTCGCTTCTTTCTTTCTTCTGGTGCTCGCACGTTTGAATCGGAACATGAGGGAAAAATCACAGATTGTGAACAGAAGCGCAGTGGCTATACCTAAATTGTCGTTGAGGAATTCATCGTCTCTATTTCTCCTCTTCCTGTCGCCGATTTTCTCATTCGCAACATTTCGTCGAAAACAAAACGCCCATCGTCTGAGCAACGTCAGTTCCAGCAGCAGCTCATCGCGCGCTGATTCGAAGCATCGCGGAAGCTCATTCTGCTTGAGGTCCCCCAGTTCGGAAATCAACAGGAAACCCCTGCGGGCGTCTCAAACGTTCCGTCTCCGAGCGAGTCCGTTTGTTCCTCCTTTGGATGGCCTTGCTTTAGGCGAACGTATATGAGCGCAAACTCCAACCAGGGATGAAAAGCTATTGGAAGAACTCTGCTGCTCGCTATTCGGTTTCCCCGTCCGGTTGCCGTGACCTATCGGTCCATCGGTGTCTCGATTTGTGAGTCAGTCAGTCCGTCTGTCTGTTTGTGAGTCGTCGCGCTCTTCCCTGAAGTAGACCTACGCATAAACAACATCGTAACCACTGCCTACCCGCTCGGTCCGAAAGCGGTAGGTCCCGAACGCGAGTCGATCTAATAGCTCGTGAAACAAAATGACCACGAGGAGAAACCGAAAGAGAACCGAGAAACTATGCATTTCATTCTTTCGAAAGTTATCATAGAATATCGACTGCAGAAACCTGCGATTATCGTGAATCTTTCGGATGGGTTTCCATCGTTTTCAGGTGGCTTCCGAGAATGCTTGCATACGGTAGTCCTGGATCAGGGGAAAAATATCCGCGGTCTCGCTGCACAGGACTAATTCAGGAAGTTGCTACCACGATCCGCGGAACAGAATCCGCACAGGGTGCGAAGCCGCGGACGGCGCTAGATTGACACACTAAAGCTCAGAATCGGTTCTTGGTGTGAATGTGAGAAGGGTATCGGATCTGTTCACGGCGAGGAGCGCACACCGGTTTACAACGGGCGTAAACATTGAGCCGCGCTTCGCCAGCTATGTATAGAAAGCTATAGCGATATGCTCGGTGCTCGGTGCCATTTTGCCACACACGGTACTCACGGTGGTTAAGGTGGAAAGCAAGCGTTAGTTTCCTGAAGGACGACCGATATAGCGACATAATAAAGATAAATCCATATATATATAAATATTCACGCCAATCCAACGAATTTTATGGAACTCTGCAGGAACGACATCATCAAAACGTCACCAGTCCTAGCTCGGCCGTCGAGCGTCTGGTTAATTTCCGGGAGTCCTCCACGCATTCGGCCGGTCGGAAAGTCTCATTGAATTCTAGAATCTCAGAGCTAGGAGGTTGATTGTAGAGAGTCATTCCCGCCTGTGCAGTTGTGCAGGTACTTGGCCCGAGCTGGAAGGATTCGCCGAGAGGCTTCCTGGCGATTCTCGGGAACTTAGGATCCACGCTGCGGCTTCCCTGGAAGCAAGGTCGTTGTCGCTGTCGTTGCAGGCCGGCGCGTTGCGCCTATTGAGCAGGCCTCTCAGGGAGAAGGATGACTGGCGTTGCGGCTTCCTTGCTTACTCGCGAACAAGATTCATTGGCTGCGTCCGCTTCCAGCGAAAAGAGATTTAATAGAATGGGAATGTTGTTTGGAAAACCAGACATTGACAGCAGTCGACCGCGATGCTTTCAGTTGTGTAATGTGCGGTTTGGGCTCTCCTCTAGAGCGAATGTTGTCGCTTCGATTGGAGGGCTGACGTTCTTCGCTCGCTTGATCGCTCGACCAAGCGGTTTTTTAAGCTATACATACTCGACACAGATTGTCCATGTCAGCAAAGGCTTGTCGCCGGCCAATTTACCGCAGGGAGACAAACTTGTGCAATGTCAAGATCACACCTCTGAGCTGTAAGAGCAACAATCCCAACGAAGGGCTACGACCGGATCGTACTCAAATCGATTCGATAGAGGGTCCCGTCCGTCCTTCGTCCCGATCGGGTTCGCGGCGGAATCCGTACCGACAAGACTCCTCTCCCGCTCATACACCGCCCATGAGTTCGCTTGACGTGAGCAGGGGTTCGATCAGGCTTCATGGAGCAAATGAGACATGTGCTCGTGAACCCGGAGGAAGGGTGATCGAAAACCGTGGATGCCTCGATGCTACGAAGGGAAGCATGCGAGTTTTTGCATTTCGCATCGTCTCCCCGTCCCCTTCGGGATAATCACTGATGCCGGATAACTTGAATTTTTTTCTATGATTAACCTCAAGAGTGGACGAAGTTCCCGGTGCCTGGAAGGTTCGATGCAGCGAAACACTGTGGTGGAGGTGCGCATCGTAAAAGAAGAAAATTCGTTCTTGGGCTGCTGGCAGTTGTCGAGCGAGCGACGGAACCCGGATAGGATGGGGATACGCTCGCTCCCTTCTGAACTTTTTCAAATTTCACCCCTTGAAACATTTAATCTCGTATATCAGCTATGAACGTGACAAGAGAACCAAGAGCCGCGGAGAATTCCTCAGCTTGCCGAGCCTGCGCGGAGCTGCTGCATCGGCCGGAGGTATCCGCTATCTATCAGTGACTGTTAGTCGGCGGTGTTTCAGGACGCAGGTGAAGGAATCAAAAACATCCGCGAGTTATTCTGGAACAACTATGAGTCGCTGTGAAAATTGTCGTTGAGCTAGTCGTTTCAGATCCCTCGCGCTGAGGAGCGCGGAATGACCGCGAGAGAGGTGTCTGCAGCTTCAAATCAGTGATGTCAGACGTCGGCGTCGCTCCGATTCCACGGAAGGCTGAACTGAAACCCCAACGGTTCTCCCGCGGCGAGTTAGGTTTTCGACCGAAATTGAAAATCCCATCCCTGAAAAATCCATTTCCGACGAAAACTGACTGAGTGTCTTGGTCGGTAATACAATGAGCAAAGTACAAACACCAAATCTCACTCTCTGCTTACACGATAATAAACCGGAACGATTGATAAAATGAAATGAAACTTGGCCAAATGTATTCGATCCATATAGATTTTACTGCCGTGAGAAATGGTGAGCAAGTCAGATCCTTTTCCTTTCTCGCAGCTTCGTTAAACTTCTTGGAAATGCTCAGCGGCCCTTATCTCCGGTGAGTTATACGTTTTTCCTGCTCCGTCCCTCTCAGCGTTTTACCAGTCCATCCTCCAGGGAACTTGAGCGTTTATTCAATCCTTCCTAGACGATGGGGTCATCATCGTTTCATGATGGCGGCTCTCTATTAATGTTCTTTTGAGGTTTCGTCGCTGCGATCCGCCCAATAAGTTCGACCCAATATGGTTAACAGTGTCGACGGGAGCCCAACACATACCGAACCCTCACATTATTATATTTTCAAGCGAAACCGATGACTTCCGAGGCTGCGGAACTTCCGCTTCGCTGTGGAAGTTCCTCGAAAGGAGGCCTCCTCCTCTCGAGTCGCTTCCCGGTGAGTTGAGAACGCCGACGGTACACCCTTCTGGTTCCGCTTTATCACTCACGCATCACCTACAGCGTACGCGCTCGGAGGCTCTCAGCGTTCACGGTGCGGTGTCATTTCACCGAGAAGTCGACTCGCGATGAGTCTCGAGCGTGATGTTATGCTATGTTTGATATAATAAAATCAGCGCCATGGGTCGTCGGCTGGTCCTCTCAGGCATCGGTCGGCCGCAGTTTCACTTTGCCGAGCTTGTTCCAATTTAATCTGCTGCTCTGCATCCCGACTTTGAATAACAACACCAACAACATCTAACGAAGATCATAAATTTTTGAATGGACTCTCGTGCGCACAGCGGCACTCTATGGAACGGCAGACAGGCGGACAAGCGGGCGGGTGGTCTGTCGGTCTGTAGGTCGGTCTTTCGTTTGCTTCTTCGGTCAGTTGGACGCATGGCAGGCGAGCAGGCAGGGAGTCTCACTGACGGACAGCATAGGGAAACGACTGACGAACGAACGGACAGACAGACGGACGGAGTGACTGACGGACTGACTAGCGGACGGACGGACAGAAACGCGGACGGACAGACAGACTGACAGCAAACCTGACGCAGGTAATTACTCACTTAACAAGGAACTTAGCGGGCTTTCCGTTGTGCCGATCTAATCTTAGCCTGTATCTGAACGAGCCACGGGAACTCCTATTAACCGAGCCTTGCGATCTTCCACTCACTCAGTCTGAACGAGTTCAGAACATAACATCAACGACTCAGGCTGCTTGAATACGGACATAACACAAAAATGAAACAATGACGCCTCGAGCGGCTGCTTCGTTTTGAGTCGGAGTTTAATAAGTAGTTTAACACTGAAGCGCTCGGAGATATATGAAAAGCCCGAGACAGATGGCCGGATGGATTGAGAATAGGAAGTATAGGCGGGAGCGCCGACGGAAACTCACAAAGTCTAGAACTCCTGTCTGGAGTGATTCTATGAAGAAGGCGAGTGAAATGACTCTGAATTTTAATGGAGACCTCATCGAATCAATGAGATCGCTCAACGACGCACCCTCAGTATTCCCACTATTAGCGGAGAAGAGGAATTTCGGGAGAAGGAAGCGCGAGAGACGAAAGATCATGAGGAATTAAAATTTCTTTCGCGGAAACCATGTATTTCGGGTGAGATATTCAACTTCCTTAATCGCTACGCGAGTCGAACTCTTTCCACAATGGTTTCATATCTCACACTGGGAATATTCTCTTCACTTCGCTTTGTTACCAGGTACTCATACAGATCAACACGCGTTCAAAAAGGTAGTCCCGGTGCTTTTCCGCGCCTCTTCTGAACTCGGCCGTCAGGGTCGAGAAAACTTGGAACATTGTTGCTGCCTACCTACCGGGCGGGCGGCGTGCGACTGGAACCCAAACAAAGCTCACAATCAGTCGTTTTTCCCATGCGAGAATTCCGATAATATTCAGCGCTTTGCCCGGTCCGAATGTTGAACTGAATGACCTTATACTTTTCCAGGCTCGGAACATTTCTAGAGATGCAAATCTGCTCCACGGAAACGTTTCCGTGGAGTCCGTTTTTGAAATTGGTTTCTGAGACGGTCACACTATAAATAAGCGTCAGCGATTTCATCGGTCTTCGAGCTCGACGCGATCCCGAATATAATCGTTCTGTTCTGATCTAACTAAACCAACAAACTAGTGAACGATCGGTTCGGCGGACGAACATGTCACTGAAATCCGAGCAGCGAGGCGGATATCATCGAGCACACATGCGGTAAGATATTCTGGGAAAAATATCCCATTAGACCAGTAAGTTGTCCGCGTTGTAATCGAGAGCTCCCTTACAAGTTCGCCGACGAGCTCGGTGGACGCACTCGCTGACTTATTCACTGACTAAGGGCTCATAATATCTTCGTTTCTGAAGATGGACCAGTCGATATACCAGATCGGCCGCTAATATATCTTTCCATGAGTCCTTCAGTCGGTTCATCGCGGCTGGCGCACTCAGTGTAAACCATGGGCCGCTGGAATTCGATCTGACATGCACGGATACCGCTGCCAGACTGAGCCAGCGGCCGATATCATAGTACAGTTCCCACGCAGTTGGTGAAAATCTCATTTTTCCAGGAAACTCAAAACCGACGCAGTTCCGCGTTCCCAGGAGAACTCTGTTTTAGGTCATTTAAACGCTCCGAGAAAGTATTCGATGACTGACTGAGTGTTGTCCGCGCATTTCGATATATCGTAGCGGCTCGACCGCGTTAGGTCTTCCGACCACTGATTGAAGCACCAGACGAGCAGATACGGCGCGGATCGATCGACCGATAGTAAAATCGATCGTGCTGGTCAGTCAGTGGATGAGATTCTTCGGCACTGTTCCGAGCTCCGTTGTTTTAGAAACAGGAGATCACGACATGAACGGCGGGCGCATCGACCTAGGCACATGTCAGAACCATCGTGGTCACTGATCTCAGAGAGCTGATCCCATTATTGCGAACATTGACCCTTGCAGGATATTCGAGACGATTGTAGATACCCTTTGAGAAATCCGCGGGATGCGGACTAAGAATTTCAAATTTTCCCAAATTGCACTGATTATTTCATCGTGCCATGACTCATATTCATTCTATGCTACGTTCGATGGTCTCGAGCCGAACGCCTCATTCCGAATACCCTGGTCTCATTTTTTTCCATTCATTGTTCATGAAAGCTTCTCGTCCACTGGCAGTGAAGAGACAGCTCTTCTTGCATGAACAGTGTTGAATGAGACGTCAGTTTTGACGTTTCCACTAAAAGGCAAGCGTGTTCTCATTCGAGGCTTATTCTCGCTAACAACTCACTCGAGAGAAAGTGTCTCGTTCTGCTGTGAGGACTCGCTGATATGCCTCAACTCTTTGCACGCAACAACACGAGACAGACAACAAGTATCAAAACGACAGGCAACAATCTAAGCCATTCAAAATTCAGCTGAATTCGGTCTTATCCAACGATCGTCGTTCATGTGTGCCTGGAAAAAAAAATTCTCCGAGGCTCGAACACTAGGAAACATTCCGAGCACTCTGACCTGTATCGTAATCTCATCGACGCCCCCCCAGATGAATCTTTCGCTTGGTTCATTTCCTCTCTGATCGGGAGAACCCCGCCGGATGATTCTGGACAGCTATGCTGAGGCATCGAGAAAGCTCTGTGACGTGGTTTCAGCTTCAACTGGCGTTGACCCAACGGCGGAGAGGAAAGCGAAAAGCATCCGACGCTCGTAGCCGGAGTTGGAATTGCATCTTTGAATTTCTAGAAAGAGGAGAAACGAACAACAATTCTGTGATTCGAAGAGAATTGTCGCAAACGATGGCTGGACGGAGGCTTCAATTGACCAACCCCGTCCCCGATGCCGCTGACAACGGTCGCCCGGTATTTTATGGTCAGTGTTTTGTGTCGGAATTTCTTCTGGGTATCCAGCATCGTCAGCGCTCTTGAACTTAAGCATGTGCATTGCTCTTGCGGCGAATCTCTACGAGGCGATTGCGGCGGCGGCGGCATCAGTGAAGTATATGGCTTGAGGATTTAAAACACTAAAGTAAGCCATCGACATCCAAAGCGTCAGCCTCACGTTTCTTCATCAAATTCTCCGAATCGTTGATGCTATCTCCCGATATTCTACCTCCTGAGACCGGTGAGCTGGATCTCTTGAATAATCGGACAGGGTCCCCATGTTGATTGCCGGGGAGCCAAAGATGGAACTCATGAGAGACGATGACTAGAAAAACGAACCGGTAGGAGAAGGACTAGTCACGATAATCGACGGTCGGATGACAGAGAGAAACGAGCCGCTTTACCTGATGCACGGCGGAAATCCCTTCTTTGGGAGAGGTTTGTTTACCCGATGAGGTTTTAATGTCCTTCGCGAGATACTGCCGCGATCGCCATCCACAAAGGAAGGATCTTGGCGGCGAGGTAGCGCGCATGGGAGTCAACCGTGTAGGCGACAATGAAGTCGCCGTCGCCGCACCATTGACCGACACGCTGAAAAACAACTTGACCTCCCGGCAACACTAAAGCTCGCTCGGCTTACTCGGGTTATTGTAAAAGGGAGAGGGTCAGATTCGGCTCTAATAGAAATCCACGGGGCAGAATGACATCAAGTTTGAAAACGGCGCGCACTGCAAATCGACCGAAGCCGACATTTCTGCATCGCCTGCTTTTTTCAGCACTCGGAATTTGGGGGTCTAAGTCGCTCATATCCGGCAGAGTTCAGGGCGATGAACGAGAACTCTTGATGAACCGTCTTCGTTTCCGTGATCTATTTCCAATCTGATCCCGTTGGATGAGATCTTCCGGCATCCCTCTCCGGGCTAAGGCTCGAGTCTTGAGACTCGATTCGATATATACTAGGTAGTCATCCCGATTCGATGTGAAACGTACGATACAGTTTTAACCACGAAGCCCCGACGCCCGTAGAGAAATCGTTATCGATGGGGAGAAGACTGAGGCTCGGAATCAGCGGAACACTATTCTCGAACAACCTGCTTGACGGAGGACTTTGCCGCGACTCGTGTGAATACGCACCGCGAATAACGCGTTCAGGTTGTCCCAATCTTTTGTCGTCAGGTGATCTGGAACAACGAGAGTCTCACCCTTACAAAAGGCACCGGCGGGAGAAGTCCTGAAGTTCTCCTGCTGTGTTAGAGGATGCCGGTGAAGTTCACCCGAGGATCGAATTCCTGCCACCGTTGTTCTGCGCATGGAAGTGCCAAGTCGTGTGGGACCAGAGGAGCCCCGAGCGGAGATTGTGTTCCCGAAAGTGGCGAAAGGTGCGCGGAAGCGCCTCATTTGGGCTATAACATCGACGTCGTACAGGCTCTGCCATCGCTCCACCAAAATGCGTTGGACTTGGCTCTGACCGGAGCGAGCAGGCGGGCGGGCGACGAGCCGTCGATAGAATGGACCAGTTGTCCGGCAACGCGATTTCCCTGTGTCATCTGGAACGGAGCAAGCAAGTGACCAACCAACGAACAAACGACCCCGGATCACTGAGGTTCGGACAAACATTCGTTTACACATACACAGCCAAGCACAGTGTGATCAGAATTTTCGTTGGCAAATGTTCCAGAGAAAGGCAGCTTACCAGCAACACGGCTGCTGCTGCCGCCACCGACGTTGCCAGTTTCTCGGACACCGCCGCCGCTGCTGCCAGCAAGTCGCAACAGCAGTATCATCAGCAACAAAGCGACTTTTTGTTGGTGGTTCCAATCCAGGTCTTCGAATCGTTTTAAATGTGAGACGATTCTCACAACAAACAACAAACACGCCCGAATAAACAGTGACACCGTCTTATTCTCGGTGCGAAACGAAGTACGTCATCCATCCAGCTGCTTCCCGCGCGCTCAACTGGACCGAACGAATCAAACAACAAGGGACAAACGAGAGACTGCGGGAACGCCACTGGTGGCGCGGCGACTTACTGCAAGATCTCGCAAACTCAACGAGCCTGGGGGGAACCCTCCCTCCTCTCAGCTGTTGTGCCGTCGTCCACCCACCTGTTTGCGCGGTCTGGGCCCTTATTGAGGGCGCGTGTCGGCTGTCCTCAGAATTGCGAAGCAATTGGAATAAAAATTGACGCTCCTCGAAGTGAAGGCCACCGACCAGTACCGGCAAGATCCAGCCTTCACGCATCCTACAGACAGCCGCTGGTATCGATACGGACTCCAGTCGAATCCGTAGACATCGCGCGCTTCCTCGGAGACACTGTTCAATAACCTAGCATACGCTTATCGCTCGAGGAAGGGAGTTCGTCGGAAACACGTCCCAAAGATCGATCGCCCATCCACAGGGAATGGGACTGAGTGACCGTAATCGTTTTCATCTTTGCTTTTGTACGATTAATGAGAATTGGAGACATTTAATATCCACGGGATCCTTCCGCCTCGTCAGAGGACGTCGATGGCAGCCGCGGCCCCGAATCGAATGGAATTCTCCGACACTTGATGGAGAGCTGGAAGCTCCGAATGGTTCTCCGACGGCGTTCCGTTGCAAGTCGAAGACGACATCGATATTTGCAGAGACTCTTCACCGCAATGTTTAATTTTGGTGAGCAGAAGCATACCTGGAGCGATCGGAGCCCCGGCTCCGACATCACAATTCCCTAACAACGTCTCCGATTTGAGATCGTCGCAGGATGAACGCAATCATCGACGAAGTCGTGATCGAAGCGAGAGTCGATCCATGGACCTCCTGACTGCTGTCTGCTGACGAACTTATACGCCGTTCATACGCGATTCTGCGTTGCACTGAGCTCGATGTCAAAGTTGGAAAAGAACGATTTTTCTCCCTCAAATCGGAGATCGCGGTAAAGCGCGCCCGTAGGACTGGCGCATCGACGTCGGATAATTTGTAACAAGAGACCAAAAAGTTGGTTATTGAATCTGAGACAGACCACTTCCTGTTTTTTTTTTCTTGCTGCTCTGAGCCGCAGCTGCCGTCGAGTCCGCTCCCCGTCTGTGTCATCGAACCTGCTTGTTCCCCGCAATCTTCAGCCTTCTGTCGGTACATCTGAATGGGGTACGAGAAGACGCACGCCCTTTCGATATTGTAGAGACCTTCCTCGCGAGGTCATCGTGCGGCTTCCGTTCCCGGCCGACTCTACGACGAGGCGTGCGTATTCAACTCGGTGACAATGAGTCTGCTAAAAACACGTCTAGGTTCTGACCACACAACAAGAACTTCTGGGGTGACGGAGAGCATCGATTGAGGATTTCATGCAACAGGCTTCGGCTCGTTGAGGTCTAAAACTCCCCGAACGATTCTCGGCGATCGCGTGAAGGCTGCAGCATCGAGCGCGTGACCACTGCAACAGCTCTTCGATCTTCGGGGAATCGCTCACGAGGCTCAGCGATGGATGCCTTACTCCATTCTTCTCCCTTCCCCGCGTACGACAAAGAAGACAAATTCGTGGAAAATTTATTAAATTTAACTCAGTCCTTCCTGTTGCTCGCTCCTTAGGCAGTCAGGCCATCCAGCAGCAAGCAAGCAGGCGGGCGGGCAGACACTCAAGCGACGGGGTCAAAGGGAGCGTCGCTAGTGTGTTTTATTATAAATTCCTTTGTGAGTGCTTAGGTTGCGTCGTTGTTCTCGTTGTTGTCGTCGTCATTGGCGGTGCTCCGACTTCTCCTCTTCGTCCGCAGACACTTCCGAACTATTGATCGACCTCGAGGCATTAAGGGATGCTGGGACAACGGCGACAACGACGCGGAGGACTCCCGCGCTCCAGTGAGGGCCCGGAACTTGAAGCGCCGAGGGATCATCAGACGTCGTGATAATTCAACGTGCTCTGGAAGTTTCTCCTGCCAGTCAACAAAACACTCGAGGTGACAGATCAGAAGTTGGCACCTTCGCACCCGCCGATTCTTCGCTCTGGGTGGGTACGCTTCTCGTTGGCTCACCGACTCGCATTCTAACCTCTCGTAGATGCCTGGGAGAAAGGCCGCGTGTCAAGACGTCAGCGGAGGTCGCTGAATAGTTTTATGTGCCCGAGCCTATTCCGTCCCGTGGGAAGCGGCGTCCTTGCCGATTGTTATATGAGATGCATGAACTGCATCCGTACAAGACGAGCCGTCGCTTGTCGATTGACGGAATTCTAATTACAGGTGGTAAACAAGGAAGTGTACGGCAGGATAAGCTGCAGGCCGTCTGGGGCGGCGAGGAACGAGGCTGCGAACTGCTAAGCTTTCCTTGAGAGCCATTAGACCGCGTCCCAGTGGACTCGGCGATAATCAGGAAACCGATGTCGCCCACACGAGCTTCTGACACAGGTGAATTTCAATGATGCCCTCCGAGGTGCCCGTTGAACCACTGAATGTTGGCTCCGACAATAATTCTCGTCTTTGTTCAACGATCTTCGCCTCCATCGATCTCATCGTGGAAACTTATAATCTCAATGAGCTAGCCAACACGGAGTTAAGGCGCAAGCCCCCACTGTTATTTGTTGAACTAGGTATCGAGCGAGCTCGAAGCACCTGCAGAGTTTCGAAACGAACCCTGCGTTGCTGGGCAAGGTCAGATATTCAACACGGCACCGGGCTCTGTTCGAAAGACTTCTCCGGAGGAAAACTTCGAGAACGGAAGAAAAAGAGCGTGACATCTTGCGTAAGAGTTGGAAACGTTGTACCGCCGCCAGCCGACACCGCTATCTACTCGAAAGTCGTGTCGCCCGGGTGTCCGTCGGAGCCTTTCAAGCTAACTAACCTGCTTGTTTGCCACGTCGAAGACTTTCAATGCCACAACAATGACGCCGTTGTATTGCGTCGCCGCTCGCCTCTGGGACTCGCTCACCTTTCGAGCGACAGTATTCGCTCCCTGCCGGTCATCGTGCGCAGATTCGTCCGGCCCGCTGGATTCCATTCCTGAACGATCGATCATTCATTCAATCAATCAAATCAATCAATGATCCACCGTCATTGGAGTCTTCGAGAGGAACTCTCGGAATTTCTCGACCACGTAAGTCAGCGGCTCGGTCGGTCCTTCGTCTACCATCAGTTCTCGCGATTGCCTGATGTCCGTTTTCGATAGTATGGAAGCGCGATGCTAGCTCCTACATCCACAAAAATGGCCAAGAAAGCCGAAAAACGTGGATCTGAGCACAACGGAATACGCTGGCGTCTTCACCGAAAAGCCTGAGGATGAATCTGATTGGGCCCGGTGTGAGTCTCTCATCTAAGACGGGAAGCTGCGAATACTGCTTCGTGGAAGTCGTTGTTCCCCTCGGACTGCTCAGGGCTAGAGGCGATCCGCAAGGCCACCTCGCTCCGTTTCCAACGAAGCCATAATCCGCTGAAGAGCAGGAACTATCGTTCTGAGCTCCTGCTTGTCCGTCCGCTCCTCTCGGTTCTCCTCTTGCTTCCGCGTACTCGGCCACTCTCTTTCCTGTTCCACCGCTTCGGAATTCGATGGACGAGAAACTCGGAGCGTAGGACCTGCAGTGCGAATGCCTGTACGGTTGGATTCTGCGTTCTGCCGGTCGACTCCCCTGCGCACACACGCCGCTCAGCACATCCTCGAGCCGGCAACAGTGTCTCCGTTCCGAGGAAGAACAAGCTCCGGCGACATCTTCCGGTCGAGAACCATTTCCGCATCCGGTTACCAATCGACCTCAGCGACGACCTTGACAAGTTCGCCCCGCAGCCCCGAGCTGTAGGTCATCCGTTACAATGAGGTGACCACCTGGACAAGCTAATGGGCCGGAGAGCTCGGAAGTTTCAAGTTCACTACAACATTAAAGGCTGTTCAATTCTGGCTAATTATTGATGTTCCATTTTCTCTTTGGTAACTTCGAGCCCGGACGGCAAGACAGACGGTCGAACGGACGGACGAATAGGAGAACCGCGCTCGGAACCTGCAAATTCGCGAACACGTTGGACAACAATTTGCAACATCGATCACGAACGACCTGCCCGACCCGACGACCAGGATGTTGTGGGACGGTGCGACGTTTTTTTTCCCCAAGACTTCGAACACTGACGAATGGAAGGTATTTGTTTTTGCTGCCGACTCCACAATCTGACGCTTTCGCGACACGGATCGGATGGAATGGAAATGCTTTTTGGATGCGTTTGAGGGAGACGAACCTATCTATTGAAAAAGCGATGGAATCACTTTCAGCTTCCCGCTGACTCCACCGCGAGAAGTCTACTTAATTTCGGGCAAAAAATCACAACAGGGGAAAAAATATCGGTCCCTCCTTGGAAATTGATTCTCGAACTTGTGCAGCGCTTTCTGTTGGCTGACACTGCGTTTACTCTCAGTCAGTCGTATTCGGAACCGACGACGAGGACGAATGGACATTTTATGCGAATCGCGCGGAACGATCATCGTGCTGAGGTCCATGCACCCTCGAATTCATTCAACCGCTCGACCCTTTGCCACCAATCAGTTCGAGACGAATCGCGGTGATGGACATGAGCCCATAAATCTGACTCACAGTGCGGCAGGAAGTAAACGATTAAGCGTGAGACAACAACAGGCGGCGCGTTCGACTTCATTCGCAACTCTGTCGCTCGATCGTCGGAGTTTCTCTGCGATGGCCTGCAAAAAGAAACTTCTCAATGAGGATTTTATTGCAATGGCTTCGTGTCGGGAATCGTCGCAACTTCTGAGAGCACAAGCTAATCCAAAGTCTGTCGAGAACTTCGATGTCCCGATATTTAGGGGAGAGGTGACCTCAAAAACGATCGGCGCGGCGTCGATCGCATCGGTTCGCTTTAACGCTTCCAAGAGTGATCTCTAGCCCTACCTTTGTCGAAGCTCATTAATTCCCTATCCTGAGCAGCTCACGGGCTGCTCTCCTGCAGGAGATGGCGAATTTCCAGTACGTGGGTTTAATTACAAATACTAATGCTTGCTTCCATTTGCGTTTGACCGTCCAGCCGACCGACCGAGCGGCAGTGTGGTCTTCCCATAAGAGCAGAAAATTTCCCACCAAGGCTCTCAAGAGAGCACGTGCGGAGAGGATATCTGCCCGCTTCCAATACCCATACGGAGTCTCAGTGTGGTTATCGGCACAGAAGCAAATTTCTTCCTCTGGAATACTCACGTAGGATCTTATATACAGGTTGGTACTGGTGTTTTTTTTTCATCGCGGTGCTTCCCCTCGATCCAATGCATCAACTCCGCCCGGAGAGGACACTGTCGCGATATTTTTTTATCTCTGCGATGCACACGGAACTTTAGAGACCTTCGAGCGACGGCTACAGGAGCGCGGAACGTGACTTGTGGTCCCCGTGGTGGCATTGTTTATTTATACGGAAACAGCAACAGCGGTTAGCTAGTCTGGTTGACTATTAACGCTACTACAGCGTTCCTCTGACCTCCGCAGCGATGCAGCGCCTCTGCTCCGTTGAATTGCGGCGGACTCCAGCTAGCCGGAATAGCTTCAACCACGGTCAAAAGGCGCAAATCGATTGCGGTATTGAGGAATTGGCTCTGCGCGCGGGTCCAAGGAGCCCTGGAGACGAGCGTCGTTGCGCAACGGTCGCCGCCGACTCTGGAGCCGTGCCACCGATTGTCGACAGAAGCCGTGACGCGGGTAATTCCATCCCGCGCAGCGACGAAAAGTTCTCTGTGGTCTCCTTAAAGATGGAACTGCCGGTGTGGCCAACGACGTTCTGACTGAGTAGCCACTCACTCTCGCTTTCCATCCCATGCTTCAGGGTCACCGTGCACTTACCGCTTTCTGTTTCTGTCTCATACCCGACGAGCAGTGGTCTTCCGATGATACAGAATCCATCAAGACATCTGTCAATTTTACGCCTTGTGTTTATGTCGCTTGATAGTGTGTAAATGAAGCTCCAGGCTGTTGATCGGCCGGGCTCCTTCGTACGGTTCCCGTGTGGCTCACTGCTCCGCGGATCCCGCCGAATACTCGGAGCTACTCCGCAAAGACCGTCGCTACTCGTCCCGCTGGCCTTCGCGAGGTCATCAGGTCGTCAAATTTGCTTGATAAATTATTACCGCAGCGCCCACATGATTTATCGGTGGCGACTACCGTTTTTCTCCTCTCTTAATCGATTCCTGACCGACTCCCGCGTAGCAGGAAAAAATAACCTGGCGAGGGAGTATTTTTAGGATATCCCCCGATGCAGATCATCGAAGCAAGCCGCGAATCGCTATCTGTAAGGGGTGCGGAGGAGCGATTCCTCTGCTCTCACGAGAGAACCAATCCATCTGAGTGAGAATTCGGCAAGACGATCACTTGCGATTCACTGGCGGGGAATTTTCTGGAGAAAGCAGAGCTGTGATTTTTTTCTCACCCCATCTGCCAATCGTATAATTTTTCGTCAGTGAATGAAACGTGCCTCTCGTGATACATACTCGTTGTCAGGGCCGCCGTAGTCGTTGTCGCGGTCGCTGGAACGAATTCTCGGACCGGAGGGAGAGCAACGCCGTGCCGCTAAATATTGTTCATGAAGATCGTTTTCAACTTTTTACTGCCCGTCGGGCGAAATCGTAGCCTGTTCGCCGGCGTTGTGCCTCGATCGTGGAATTCTCCCGGAGCAGCGGTCCCGGAACAGCGCAGCAGTTACTCAAGCCGCACCGTGCGAAACGCTGTACGATGTGGCGCCGGTCGTAGCGATCTCATCACAAGTGTCGCAGTAAATGAACGCAGTGAGCTGTCTGAAAAGTGTGCAGAACTCTCGATTTCGCATACGTAGGTACGTCCGTTTCGGGTCAGGAAGCAAGAGACGACGACTCCCGCGAAACTTCGGTGTTGGTCGCGGCAAAAGTTCAGAACACGGCCGCTGCCAAGCGAATCCGTCCACTTGTCCACAAACGTGTTTCAATTGTCGCTTCATTCTTCTTCGGAGGAACGATTGTAACAGCTTATTTCTTCACTGTTCCAATTCGGTCGTGTTCCGGACCGAGCTTAATTCTACTCCGTCGACTTTCAGCTCAATCAAAATCCGCTGCATTCAGGAGCTCCGATGGCGAAAGTTTTAGGGAATCGGGGCACAGTCTCTTTGAACGTAGACCGTTCGACCGAATCGGTGTTTCAAAAAGCAGGAAGACGATTAATTCTTCATTCGGATTGGGCTTGACAAGTCACTGCTTCGTCGAGGACAGAGGCTTCGGGGGTCCTCGTTCACTTCAATCGGGATGTCCCTCGATGTGCTTCTGTATCCAACCTCACCTCAAGTCCGAACTCTCCGGAACTACCGCGCCCCCAGACTCAAGCCAGCTCGGAATGTTCGCGCTCCTGATCGTCGTGCCGGCGAGCTTTACCACCACGGGCTATTAGCGGAGTCGACCACGGTTCGGAAGCCGCCAGATACCATCGAAAACTCTAAAACTTGAACACGCCGCGTGCGACAAGCTCGCCTACGACGATGACTACGACGACTTCGGCATTATGCGAAGGCAAAGTCCGCAAATTGGCGGATTTAAAATGTCATTTATCCAGGGAACAGCTTATCTCATGTTCCTCCCGGCCGCTTCGAGCCCCTGCGGTCCGGAACGACACACGGGAAGAACGAAGTATTTCATTAACATACTAGAGTTTCGGAGGATCTTCAATCCGGTCTGCCTCTCTCCGGCTTTCAGAACGAAGGGCTGCTTGGCTCAGCCTCGAGAAGCGAGAAGAGTCAGACATTGATCGCTTCGACATCGCTCCTCGAAAAAGACTGTACAAAAGGAATTTATGCAAAATATTTCAAGTGTCTCGATACCAACTTGAAACGAGGGAACAGGTACCTAACGAAGAGACTGCCAATGCTCTCAAATGCTAAATCCTAAACCAAGTCCTCCGAAGATTTCCGGTACACGTGCCTGAAACTTTTCGGACTTGAAGATGAAATTGGAGCTACTAATCCTCTTCTGCACCCCGAATTCCGTGACGCTTTCCACTAATTTACTTGATGAGAAAAAGAAATTAATGAAAATTGCGTGTTTGCATTATTCCCGGTCACTCGTCAGATCGTTCCGAGGGGATACGGTGCTTGGATTCCTTAAGTGCGCTCAAGTCATTTCTTTTGTTGGATGTTACGGTGGGCAGAAACACTGAACCCTTTGGGAGCTTTCCGAAAGACGGAATCGAGGGAGCCGCGCGTTTTCATCGGTCCGGCTCAGCTCGTAGCTGCGATTTGATTTTTCGGACGGACCGCCAGAGTGGTTCCACGATGCGACACACAGAGCTCAAGAGAGAAACATAGTACAGAAATAAATAGAGACTTGCGCAGAGACACAGAATCATCGTCGACATCGCCACCGACGATCACTACCGCTCGTCCGCCCGCCGTTCAGTGACGTTGCCGTCGTCGTTTCCAGTCAGTGAGTCAAGTTTAGACCTTGAGACCCGAAGACCTGAATTTTCTGGCGACTGATGATGAGGACTAGCCGGTGCAGTTGCCGCCGCCGCTGCTGTCGCCGCCGCCAGCGCACAATGAGAGGGGCATCAGAAGACGACTGGAGAAAAAAAGCCCTGGAACAACCGAGGGAGGATCTGGACATCAAGCCGGTGGTGGAACGCCTTCTAGAACTCGAGCCAAGCCGGTCAACTGTTGGGCTCGCTCGTCGCTTTTTGCCGGCTCGTCTGGCATCTGCTGGTCCGGCTATTCGTGCGTACTGAAGTTTGGATATGTTATAGACTATAGATGCGCCGCCGTCGGGTCCATTTTCCATCTGAGCGTGAATGCTTCTCGATCAAACACTGAAAGTCTAGCATGATGATGTTGTCGCTACCGAATGCGTCGGAGCTGTCGAGGATCGTTGGATTTTTCGAACGAAGCAAACAACATTGGTAACGCCGCTTCTCGAAGACAGGAGAGCTCGTCAGCCCCGGAATGCTCCGGCGAGGCCTTCCCTCGGGACTGTCGAGGGAATGCTCCCCCTTCCGACTGGAAGTTTCTGTTTCGACCGACGGGTGGTCGAGTGGTTAGCGCGTTTGTCACTTCTCGTGCAAACGTGCATAGCCGCAACGACGCCGCTCGCGCGGGAGGCGGTGTGGGTTCGATCCCTGCTGCCGGAAAAATATGCAGGTACTCGGCCTTGATCCTCCTGGGTACATTTGCTCTATGGATCCGTCCTCGGAAGCAATGTGAATAACAGTACCCGGGACGTTAAACCTTGGCTGTGTGGATCAGCCCGAAAAAGTTTTTTGGAAGTTTCTGTTTCTTACTCCATATCGAAGCTACTGATTCGCTGTTTTCATCGGAGACGTATAATATACTTTGTAGAAATTCTGCTCCGTCGCGCCTCCCGACGGGCGCAACGCACAGTCGGCTGTCACCCGGTGGTGCTTGCCAGATCGAGCCAGAGTCCCAGAGTATTTTCCGTGATGATTTTCCCATGAAGTTCATTCTGACCAGGTTGTCAACATGTCCCCGAACGAACAGGGGGAACCTAGAACAGTATCGTGTCGGAGGAGTATTCAGTAGGAACGGAATCGTTCAACGAAACAGTTCATTTAGGATTCGACTCGAGCTCACCGGTGTAGCGAGTGGGCTCGATGTGGGTGATGCGAAGTTCGCGCTGAGGTCGGATTTCACGTGCGAGAAAATATTCTTGACTTCTCGCCTACTTGACCGAGTTGGAGGGAGCCGGTCAGATCCGAGGCGTCAGTTTCCAAGGCCGCCAGAATTCGGAGCGATTAGGGAGCTGACGACAAAAAGAGACGTCGAACGATCAGAGAAACCTACAACAACACCAACAACCACCAACACCTAACATCGAGGGGGATGGTGTCGACGTCGTCTCTCCAATCACATACCGCACCAAGCAGTTTCTAAGGAATCCAGCGGACAACGTGTGAAATATTACCCGTCTCACAATCAGTTTCGGTATTCATTATTCCAGGAATCTTTGCAACAATGTTCTGGTCGTTTTCAATGACCGCGAGCAGTGGAGCATCGCAACGACGAGATTCGCAGCGTGCCCTATAGCTTCCTCGGCAGACATTGTGATCGTTTCATGACGTCACGTAGGCTTTTTGCGGAACTGTGGTTGCATATATTTGTGTTTCCATCCGTAAAGCAGCTGATGGAGACGAGATTGATGGCAGCGAGGCATCAGTGTGGTCATATTCGAGCGATTCCGCAGTGAACGAATCGTCAAAGGCGGAGAAGAACAAGACGGACTGAGAGTTTTCAGTCAAACAAACGAGCAACATTAGCTTCACTGAACTCGCGTTATCAGCACAGTCTTGTGTTCTGTTTGTCGGTCCATCGCTCTCTCCTCTAGAGCGCGAGCTCGTGTAGCTTTCGGCCGAAACGGCAACGCTTGCTCACTCATAAAGCAAACTGGAGGTTTTAGTTTGCGATTAGGTGCTTCCCAACGATCATGATGAAGATGCGTTAGCGAGCCTGAAAATTAATTTGTTTTCTCTTCGGCTCCAGGAATAAAGCCATCCGTTCAGTCGACAGACCGGATTAGACGCAGATATGTCGGCTTGTGCCTGGCAAGTTTTGATTGAACGGGGGATGTGGTGAAGGTTTCCATCAAATCCGGTAATTCGCTCGTTACGCGGCCACGATGAACGATGCCTTTACGGGGCCGTCTTTCCTAGCCGAGATACTCCCCCTACCGTCTGCTGGGAACGAACGGCGAGTTCCGAACAGAAGCGCATGCGGCCTGTATATTACGTGTATCCCGAATTATATTATTGAAGTTATATCATTGGAGTTGGTCGTGGCTGATACTTGGGCAATGACTCAGGTCAGAGACCCATCAGAGAGCAGCTGTTAGCGACCCCAGGATATTTCGAGAGTGCGCGATTCGTAGGTGGGCAAGTTCTCATCCTGATCGGGACGGACATAATTCAGTCCTCCGAAACTTTACGTTTCACCGCAGGCTGTGTGTGACATAATGTGCCAAAAAAATGGTTTACGAGTCATTTTACGACGTTTTTCGCCCGTACAAGCTGAATTATACTAAGGGCATCTAGAGTATTCAGAATTCAAATCTGCGAATCCGCGGTTGGAATAAGTTCCCATGAATTGCGTTCTAAGAAAGAGACACACATCTTCGTGTCGTATTCGATATCTACGCTCAGACTCGAGGAACTGGATTCTCGCACGTGAATACATGGGGAAGGATCCTCCGCCCCGAGCTCACGGGGAAAAGCACAGCCCGAGAGAGACTTTTCGATCGACTTGTTAGTTGAATTAGTCAGGGGCAGCGATCTCAGAAGTCTACGAGAATTGTTTAGGCGACCCGGTGACCTCATTCAAATCTGTTATTCAGGTAAATCCTCTGCCGAGCCTGTCCGCCTCAGGCAGCCCGGACGCGAGTAGTTATTGTATTCCGCTAGTCATTGCACGGTATACAAACGTCAGACATCGGTCATGAGTTGACTGAGATAAAATAGACGTGCAGCGGCATCGGCGATTCAAATTCGTTCTCGCGAGAGTCTCTGGCTCTCTCTCCCGCACACTGCCTGAGAGTTCTCTATCAGATCCTACCTAACCGTTCAGCCGATCGCTCCACATGTGTTCCGATCCATGGCATTCTTTTGCAATATTTTCTTGCATCACGCTCTTGAATGCTCCAAGATTAGGAAGCTTGTGTCCGTTTCGTATTCCAGAGAGGTTCGATGGAGTCCTGGTGCCGCGGAAGAGGAACAGTCCGCTTCGGAAATCGCCCTTCGAAAGAACTTCCCCCAGACTAGAATCATATGAAGCTCATCGTAGCTACGGACACAACGGTCGGATGGAACGGGCACGTGAACTGGAAGAACGGTTTCGAGCTTGAGAACAACGTCGTTGAGGAGCTCGGAAGGCTTTCCTGTTTGTCCCTTGCCGGTCATCAAGGCAGCTCAGCGACAAACTTGACGATTGTGTTGGCGATTGTCAGAGCGCGAGCGTCCGCGGTGGGTAACATCGTTACGATAAGCAGAACAAAATCCTTTTTACGAAGAATAAGATGAGACTTCGCCATTCAGTAGTCTGAATGCAGACTTTGACCTATCAATGTAGGCATCTAGATTACGGAGCGCCCGACTGTGAATCCGAGTCGCAACGAGCACAACTGGCGAGAAAACGGAGCTAACCATCGCGGACGTTCATCGTGTTTTTCAGATATGTATCTTCCGGCCTGGAGCTTTCTGGAGGAGCGCTTCAGGCGGTCGACTTGAACCCTCCGCGAGGTAAGAGTCACGTAGGCAAAGGCTTGATCTGACTGCGGATACTATGGTCGAAATAGTACGTAGTCCACTGATAGCACTGTTCAATTCCGAGATCGGCTCTAGATTTCAGTGGGGCGCGTCCGAGACTTTAATGAAGATAGGTTTCCTTTCTTCTCGAACTCGTCCGTCCTGACCGAGACAATTCCACGGTGGAAAGAGCGAGTGAGCGTCTCGCTTTCCCCGCAGCCCGGGAAAAGTTGGAAAGCACTCGATGTTCTCAAGCTGTCTTTATTTATCGATTTGTTTCGAAAATTGATGCATCAACCGTTTCTGGTTTGCCTCGGCGTGGAGACAACCCTGGGGATCGGAGCTTGGAACGAAAACGTTTAGGGAAACACTGAGAAACAAAACGGCATATAGAATGGGGAACACTGAAAAAAGAATGATGTTATTCTCATCGGTATCTTCGTCATGGCTCTGTTTGGATGTGTGTCGGCGGCCGGCCGTTGTGGCCACCGTGTTCATGTTTTGTCTCGCTCGAGAAACTCAAACGAATTCACAGAGCAAACGATTCCCCGAGCAACACGTCTCCCGCGGCAGACTCCGACGCTTCGGGAAAACGACTTCCTTCCAGTAGCTAAGCTGACCGGGAAGATATGAACACAGACCGTTCTCGCTCATCCGTCAGCTCCAGGAGCACTGACAATCGGTGACGACCGTCAGTACTTTTATAATTCAGCTCGCGGCTATTATTCGTTTCGAAAAGGGTCTCCCACAACGCTCCGGGCCAATTGACGGCAGCGAGATCCTCGGGAAGAATTTTAAATACGTACAGAAAAAGTTTATGAAGCAAGTGTTAATGACCATGCAGCGAGCCCTTGCGGCTGGGCGGTAAGACGAGGAATAATTCTTGATTGGAGCGAGCATCAAGATAGAAGAAAATAGGGACTGAGTGAGCTGAGCAGCAGTGAAAAGAAACGAGCTCAGGTCCGATCGAGGGGTTTTGTGGTGCGTGCATTGTGACAGTTTTGTTCGGGGGGATATATCAATTCTAAAGGTTTCAGTGTGGTTTAAGCCATGAGAGGCTACGGGCTTAAGCTCGTTACTTGTGTTGCCAGGAGAGCCAGGAATGTTCTCTCTCTTGTACGGGGCGACCAGACTGTCGTGTTGATGATCATACGGTGTCAGCCGGAGACCGGCGTGTTTCGCTGTAGCTCCGAGGTGACGCATCTTTCCCCGGTGACCGCCAGCGAGTCGCACCTTCCCACCGTGACATTCACCCGACTTAAATGCCAACCGCAAAAAAGGCGCGAGGCACACACTCTTATTCGGCGGACTCGCTCGATGCTCGTGACGAGGAGGAAATACGTCCTTGAGGATCGAGGCAGAGAATCCGGCTTCGATCCGCAGGGCTGCGGGAATCTTCCATCGAGCAATCAAGCGAGTTTTCCGAAAATAGAGCTCCCCCCTCCCCTTCCTCTCGAGCGATTCTCCCCCCTCATGGGCCGGTTCTCCTGAGCGTTCATCAGCGGGACAGGCGTTCTTTTCCGCGCTCGTACGATCTTCAAAAGAGGCCGTTCGCAGGCAGTTCAATTGCCAGAAACGCTGTAGACCTTGCGAACGTTCATCTCTGGATGGGACTACTCGCGTTGCGTCGTTGGCCGGGCAGCCGGGAAGACACCGTCGTTCTGCCCTCCCTCACCCCTCTCGGACGGAAGCATTCTCCCGCTATCAGATCCGAACAGCAACTAAAATGCAAGTCGGGAAGGAATACAGTCGTTGCCTAGTTAAAGCAAATGGAAGGCACAAAGGTGCCGTATAGTGCATGGAGTCGAGTCGGGCAAGCTGATGTTATGATGTCTGCTGTCTGCAGAATTGTAGTCGTCGGCAGCTCCGAGAGACACCGGGACGTGCGAGCTCCAGCCAGCGCGCTCCCCCCTGACACCGGATCGAGCCACCAACAGAGCGAGCGCGGGTCTGATGCACACGGCCACGCTCGTATACGTCGGAAACAGCTCATATGCGACAGTGGTCTCCGAATCCAACTCCCGAACCCGTCCCTTTATGAAGTGCTTTTTATAGCCGAGCGTAAAGCCACGTCTGACCGGAAGCCGGCACCGGTCACCAGCATCTCCGGTTGACCTCTGTAAGGAGCCAATGACGCTCTCCGTCGCGGTGAGACAAACGCTGCACTTCCGACGAGTGACCGATTCAGTGTTCGAATGCGTTGACCGGCAACGTGTGCGGCCTGGCAGATTCATGAACATCCTCGTGAGCGTTGCATGGAGTATCCTCCTGCGTCAAAATCAAGATTGGACACTGATGCTGAGGTCAGAACCCGAGCCTAGGGCTCGCCGAGAGACCAGCACAGACTCCATGTCCGTTCACAACACGAGACACACTATCTCTCGATACCGGGTACTTCGACGCGGGCTGCGCTAGCGTTTTGCGTCGAGTATCGGCGACGCGACGGATGGCCATCGGGATCGGCTCCCGCGTCGCGTCGTCTCCATTTCTGAAAAGGAGGATTATCATCGTCGGAGAACAACCGACTTTTCACGACAATTTATTCAATGTATAGAACATGCACAACCTCTGTACGAGTGTTCGCTCCCTTGCGGAGCCCGCAGTTGAAAAAAAGAAGTACCCCTAAGCACCTTCAATACTTAGTCCTCCTCACCGAAGGAGAAAATATTTTCTCCCGAGGAGAAACACGGATCGCATATAGGCGCGCGGGAGAGCGAGACGAGGGAACCCACCGCATCGAGACCTCGATAACAAGCTCGATAGCGCTGAGCATGCCTACTGACCGTTTTGCTACAGCATGGGAGACTTCGCACTGTTTGTTGAAGCGGCGGCACGGTCGTCGCGTCGGAGCGATTCTGGCGGGGGTCCGCAACAGCTTCGAACGGTTTTCTTCTGGACGTCCCTTATCCTACTCCTAATCTTGTCTCAACTCAGACGTGTGAGCATCCATGAAATTATAGCGGTCAAGCGAGCGATGCGTCAGGTTGAGGCCGACACGCTGGCTCTTCTCGCGATGTCTCGCATGGAGATCGCTCACAGATGCATCGCCCAGGACGATATGGAACGATTGACGGTTCCAACCGGTCTCATTCGAGAGGGTGAATCATGCGTGAGCAAGGAGTCAAAACTCGGAATCACCCCCGAAACCCGATCCATCGAAGGCTCCCGTAGATCCCGGCGCTCCGAAGGGCTGATGAGTTCCCGATTGAGGAGCTGCCGTTAGTACCGAGATATTCGGGAATTTTCTTCTAGGGGAAATAGGTAGCTCCGAGACTGACGTTCTCGTTCTTGATTTCAACGCGGATGAAGCTATCCATGGGAGCTGTTATCCGATTAGGGAGATTGTTAATATGCGAACTCCTTGGGATTTGTACAAGTCCCATTATCATCTTCATAGCTCGCTCGAAGAACATTGTGAGCGTGCGTTGAGTGAGCAGCGAGTGTGTGTGTCTTGACACTGATACTTCATGTTAGCTTTTGCTTGATGCTCGTCCCGTGTTTCGTTTTGACGCCTTGTGAGAAAACAGAAGCGAAAACCTTAAAATAAGTTGCTCTGAGCTAATTACATAGAGCTAGAAGAGCGTAAGTCGCCCTCCACTTGGGCTAACATCATTTTTCCGCGATAAAACAACTACGGAATAATTCGTCTTAACTCGGCGAATAGACAAGCTGCGTTATCATACCCAGATAATAATTGAAACGCCTGACCGACCGACTGACTGACCAACCGACCGTCTCTCTGTCTTTCTGTCAGACTTGATTAATTGCCGTCAGAACCCGCAGATATTGTTTCCCTCATGGAATGCGGACTCCGGAAGACTGAAGACGATCAGTTAAGTCAATTGAAAGATCCGGGCAATATCCTGGTCGAAAATATCGACTACGAGTCGGTGGGGATCCGGCGAGCTTCTCTCTCGAAATCAGGCTTTTCTCGGGATTGGAGTCGCTTCCCCGTGTGGTCTGGATGTCTGAAGTCTCAAGTTGAATTTCACTGTGAAGAAACTGTACGGAAGCGGGCGTAAGGTGTAAGCTGAAGATGGCGGTGATAACAAGAAGTCCCCTCCGCCTGGCATGGGCCGTGGAGCGGCTGATAGTGTCACCGATTGAGCCTCGATCGCGGCGGTTTCCAGCTGTTCCGTTTGATTTCAGGCACTTCCCGTTCGGTATCCGTAGTATTGAACGCGATGTCGGCTCCGTCACAGTCTCCCAAATGAACGAGCGAAACGATCCGCAGCAGTTGGACACACGAACCGACTCTCCGACCCAGCAGACGAGCAGGCAGGCAAGCAAGCAAGCAGGGTTAAGGGGCCCCGGTTGCGAAACTAGTCATCTTGAAGTTCGGCATTCTTCAACCCTGGCCGTGCCATCGGCAGCCGCGACAACGTCGACTTCGAAAGCGAGAACGAAAAACTTGTCTCCGACGTTCTCGGAAGCTTTAGGTGAAAGTGTGTGAGCTATATTGCTTTCGGAGGCAGTCTCCACTAATACGAATTCCATCAAGCCTCTCACGATGACTATCGAGGCGCATCCCGAGCGGGCTGGGTTGCGAAGATGCTCCGGGGGAGCCAATGCTTTGAGAGCGACCCTGACTCCGGTTGTGAAGATGAAAGATATTCAGACGATTCAGCCACCAGTAGCTGGTGCTCGTGTTGCGGGAGAGCAAACGCTACAATCGAACCGAAACATGAGTCAGTATCCATCACATGGTTTCTGGCTTCAGTCAATGCACTGAATGGAAACAGTGGGAAAGAAGCTGAACAACAACACCAACAGACTGTTCTGCCCGTCTTACGTTGGCTTCGCTCGACGCCTTAGCCGCTGAACTCAATACCGAGGCATACACGAACGCTTCCCGTATGCGATAGCGTGTATCCTACGGGGTACGTTCGGCTGTGCGCGACGGCCGCCGCGCCGCTACGACAAATGAACCTAACGTAAGCCGTAACCGTGTTACGCCATCATTGGCACGTTGCCTGGGAAGAATTCAAGTCGAGGAATAGCGAACCAGATAGCGAGAATGAAATGAGAGAGAGGGGGAGAGTCGAGGAGACTTCCAGAAGCTGAGCCGGAGCGGGCGGGGAAAACTGTAGAAGCGACCCAGGGGTAGACGAAGTCGAAGCGGAAAAGACACACAACGAATTACTGTCAAAATCTTGAGTTACCCGAAGCAACACAGACGGCTCGGGAGAACAAAGAGTACTAAAACCGCGTGCTCTTTCCGAAATGCACACTTTGCGGCGATGACCATGGTCGTGATTACAGCGATGAGGAGCATTGTGATAATGAAGTTCTCCGATCCGCGGGCTCAGCTTCTCCAGTAAAGAATTATTCCTGAATCCCCCGTGGGACGTCATCCCCAGTGTTCACTTACACCGTGTTCCAAATGATTATGTTCGACACGAGATTCTTAGCGCGGCTAATCACCGAAGTTACAGTGTAAGCGTTGTCGGAGTGCAGTCGAATTAAAACTGAATAGTCCTCGGTGCCGTATCGCGGTTAGTCCGCGAGTTCATTCGGATTTTCGGGAAGAAAACCGGGCTCTCTGCGACTGACAATCAGTGTAGTAATTGAGTTTCTCCTCAATTCGGCCTGGCTCATTTGGTTCAACAACAAGCTAAGCCTGGTAGCAACTATCTAGTCGCTTCAACAGGCGAAACGAGGAAACGAGAGAAAATAATGGAGAAATACAAAGAACCATTGCGCAATACCGGATCGAGCAGATGTGCTTTCGTACGGCATACTACATAGTACCTGTAGGCCTCGCGCGGCAACCGACGAACGAACGACGAAGACAGAGCAGACAGCCACCAGGCTGGCCATGGGCATCGTCGTGTCAGCTTGATCGCCTGCCTGCCTGCCTGCCGGTTAGTCTGCACGTTCATTTGCCAGAACCAAATCAACGATCCGACGTCTCAGCTTGATTCTCTCACAGTTTTCGGGATCGCTTCCGCACTGCTGCTGCTACCGAGAGTTCTGTCGTGTCAGACACGAGAAGCTATCGTTGGCTTCAGGTTCAAGAACGACTAATCGATGCCGTGACGGCTGCTCTCCCGTCATGAGTCTGTCTACTGAAGATCCCCTCCCAGAGGAGGAAAATCATTGGAGGGAAAAAGCTGGATGAGAGTTTCTTACGGCTTATCTCACCGCATTCCGCTCAAGTCACGGGAGATTTCCACGAGACGTTTTCCGAAAAGTTTTCCGGAGCGAACATGCCGAGCGGAGGCATTCGGGGAAATGACCCGCTGCTACGACTGCTTTACAGCTTTTCCCTTACGTTCATTCCGTCGTTTACTGATGCATCTCCACATGCGGCCAGTTGTGTCTCGTAGCGGATCTCTGCGGGCGATCACGCTGAACTTTCATTGACTGGAGCAGATTGTGTTTTTCTGGGTTTGTTGACGTCTTTGTGATGAGATAGGATCTCAAAAAGGGAAATACGGTAGCAGTCGATGGCTAGCGAAGACTGGAACGATGCGAACGATTTGGAGATACTCTGTACGGAGGGTCCCTTGAGCGGTTGTGGAGCCGATGGTTGTTTGGAGGGAGAGAGGTGGACTTGTTTATATGCTTGAATGAGAGGCACGATGACGTTTGTCCGCTGGGAGTTACAAACCGCTCAAAAGAGGCATTCGGTATCGATCATGGCAGGAACGCAGGAGGCTTGGTCGGCAGTGCGGGTATTCAGGAGTTTTTTTCTCGAAGCTGTAGCTTCTTCGACCACATGAGCATTCCTGGAGCTATCGACGATTGCGGAGAAGCAAGAGCTGAGGATTCGGAATTCACCCTGCGGGCGTTTTGGGAATGAATCCAGCTCCTCTGAACAGACATGCGGCTCACAGGTCCAGTGCAACTCGACGCGCTTGCAAGCCCCGCAAGCTACATACTCACAATCATAGTATGAGAGACTTCTGACTTTTCTTCTCTGTGTCATATGGGATCTCACGATTCTCATACAGACATCTGATTTCGTGATCAGGGGAATCACGTCATCCTACGGGATACATATCTGGTGGCTGTAAGAGCTTCATGAGAAATTAAAGCGAATCAGGTGACGAATGGTTGGAGGGGGCGCTTGATGGACGATCTGGCTATCTTTGGAACCGTGGAATGCGAATCGAGGAGTCTTTCTGGCCCGCAAGCAAGGCCTTGATAGAAATCTAGTGCCATTTTCATGGATCCTACGCGCTGATGTCGCACTCAATTCAACGGAACTATGCATCTGAGAATTCAAGATTCGATCTTCGAGATTGTTCGACGCTCTCGAAAGGACGCAGCTCACCCGAAAAACTCGGTAAAAATGCGACGAGTCTCCTGGAAATCTTGCCTTCAGGAATATCGGACGCCAAGGACCTTATTCCCCTGTGTGTCTTCGGGGGTAGCGTTGAGCGCCCATCCAATCATTTTCATAATACGGGGGATCCACAGAGCGATCCAATCACTTCCCGGAAACCTCGTCGCTCTCTTTGCATCTCATCATCTTCTGGAAGAACCCGTTTTCCGTCGAACAATTCCTTCTGCGGTCGGACGAACTCTCGAATTGTTCGGAAGATCTCCAGGGCGAGCACATCGGAACAGCGCGAGCCACTCGGATCATTCGAAATGAAAAGAGATCCCCCCTCACACATTTAGTAGCCAGACATGCCGCTTTGGCATCACCGGAGCCGGCAAGAACCGGTGTGCTCCCCAATAGATGGCTTCTCCGCTCAAAGCCCCGAATCCTCATTGGAACCAGCGCGCTTGATTATTTCCTACCGTTGCGAGTGCTTCAGAAAATTCGCTTGATATCTTCAAAAATGGCGCCAAACACTCCGGTTGAAGCCGCCACGCGAAGATTCCCGAGAATCGGATTGCAGGTCAGGTTTTGGTCGCTTCGTGGAAGTCCATGCCGTCGATTCGGACAATGCCTACAAGTGACAGATGCAAGCATCTCTCACTCGACGACCGACAGGCTGCATCGACCATTCCGCGATTCGGTAGCGGCTAGCGAAATTCGAGGCGGTTTAATAATTGTTCCCTTGGAGCTCCCGCTCCTGTAGTGTCACTGGCTTTTCCCCGAAGCGGAGCTATTTCTCGGATATACATGTTCGTCTCGACTTCCGATTTGTCTCTCTTTCAGATGGATTCCGACGCGAGGCTGAACCGCCGTCGTCCCATATTTTTTTCCATCAATTCGGAAAAGCTCCCGAGATTCGGAGAAATTCTACGAGACCAGCTTGCCTGCTCTTGACATCCGGAGTCAGAGCAACAGGCGGTCACGCCATATTCGTTGCGTATCTTATTTTGGGATCTGTTCCGAGGTCGGCAACCTTCCAAGGTTGAATGCGAACCTGTAGATTCCGTGCAGAACAGGGATCCGTGTGTCGAACATTGATCAGATCAGGCCGCGCTTTTTCTTTTCTGTCCTGCCATTTTTTCCATTGCCATCCGCTCCGAGAGCAGCGAGCCGTTCCGTTGAGCAGCCGTGAGATTCTTCAGCAAATTCGCAGCACCGACGAGCGAACGACGTCTGGCTGCTGAGAAAGCAGCTTTGCATCGAGATGCAGTGTCCTAGATTTGGCCTGGCACGGCCGTCCTTGTCGGATTGTCATAATTCTTACCACCATTGTGTGCGTCGGTGGCCCGCACAAACGTCAAGGTCAATTGTCAAGTTTGTCTGTCCGGTCTCGCGGTGCCGCTTCAGCGTTTGCTCGCGTCGCATATGGAGGCTCTCAACTCGAGCCGCATCCGATACGGGCCGTGTGGCGTCACATAATGGCGAGACCTCAACTCAGCGCTCAAGGTGAAGCTTACCACGCAAGCTTATGACAGCTCCTAGAACATCGGATTAGAGAAACGCTTCCTCTTCTTCCAGAACTCCCTGATTCAGACTTGACGCTCCGCTCGATTCCGAAGGATTCGGCTCTGATCAAAGCGAAAAGTGGACGGCTGATTTTCAGACGCTTCTCGAGCTCAAATTTTTCCCTCCCTGAGCTCCGAGTCCGACGAGACGTCTCCTCAATAATTCACTCTGTGCATGCGCAGGAGCCAATTCCTTAGACCGAACGCGGGATTTCCCTCGGAAAACCTCATCCAGACATGAACTGTCAATTCATTGAGATACATGCGACTTTTTTCGGAATAACGTGGAATAGGATGGAGCGAACCGATCATAGCTTCATTTCTCATGGTCATCCTTCCCATCGGCATAGCTTCTGTCATGGAAACTACCTAGTTGCTAAATAGGCGAGCTCTGTTGAGTGCAGAGTTCACCACGTACGAAGTCGATTACAGCCGTAAACACCGGCTGGAATGCCCGCAACTTAGGTTCCGGGTCTGCCCTGCTCGCCCCGCCGTGAGTGTCCACTATCCAGCTCCGACGTACGCCAAGTACCTGCGCCGCGTCGTCATCATCCCACAAGCGTCAGGCCAGCCCGATCGACACGGTCTTCATACATATTTCCTTCCCGATGGGTCTTCTTCAATCTTTCTTCAGTCTTGGTACCCACATCGTTCGCGCTTCGAGCCCCTTTCAGTCCCCTCCATCAGCTCTGGTAGGGACTAGAGACATACCACTTTCACAAAGGCTTAATGGCGATATGCAAATGATCGGATAAGATCAGCAGGAAATATTGCGAAATACAGTCCAGGAACTCAAGCCGCGCATGAGTCGCCACCCCGGCACTGATCTGTCGTTGTCGATAGCGGGGGACTCGCATTGATTTCCGCCGAGACCATCAATCGCTAGCTATGCAGTTCCGTCTGTCGATGCCGTTGACTGTTCACGAAGCCGAGAATATCGATGAGCGGCCCGGGTTTTAGACGTAGCGCTAGAAGACGGACATTCGTAGGCTACAGCTGGGAATGAGGCATCATCATGTCGAAATCAAAACAAGGGTGATGAGTTCCGAGAGGATCAGGTTCATTTTCCCAATCGGTCTGATCTTGTGAGTCCTTGCCTTCTGGTTCCGAGTCCAACTGTGTTCTTGAACCCCCTTCGCTTCACCGTCGTCGGTTCAGCGATTATTCGAACAACGTGTCGATCGGTGGTGACTCAGGTCGCTTTCTTCTGCAGTTATGAGTCACGCGCCGGAGCTGTGGAAATATCCGACGACGTCGACCCGCGGCTGAGAGAGCAATCATTCCAACGAGGCGATGAAGGTCGTCTGAGAGACGAACGGAGTATTAGTCACCGAATGAAGCCATATGACGGTAAGTTGTGTCTCTCCGACCGAGAGACTTCAGAGCATTTCGGAGCGCAGAGGTCGAATCGATTCCGGGAAATTCCCGAGTCGAATGCGTTTGATCGGCGGGCAGAATGTTTATGTGCATGAGCTCAGCGTACGAGGAGCAGCAGAGAACCGCAGTTCCGCGCCTGAAGATTTTGGGCTTTGAGAGATTGAAGAGGAAAGTCCCTGAGGAAAGTTACCTACGTCTTGAAAGCACTTGCATTCGACTTTCAAAGTTGTACCTATCCCCTCGAATACTTCGTATCCTTCGCTGCTATACGATGACTCCCGAGATGGCCCGCTCAGGAGGCATGTTCATACGGTTTTCACGTATGTCTTCTGAGCTTAATGACGACCGAACGGTATGAGGGAGAAGATTTCTGAAGGCTGGTCGAAAAAGAGAAATATTCCAGGATAGATGGAGTATGGTCGATTGCCGAGTGTGGGAAAAAGCTCTTCGAAGTTTCCGAGTGCTTCAGGCTCTCTCGCTCCCGGTGGGAGCACACGGGAATGTTGTATTCCTTCAAGAAACTCATCTAACGGAAACTCATACGTGTGCTTGAACGCGTATACCATAGCGCCACCAATCGATCGCGCCGACCTTCGTGCCGTCTCTCCATATTTCGAATTGCATCATACTGCCCCGGTCCATCCGGCTCATCAGAACTCACTCATTCTGAGAGCCAGGCTCACGTTGTTCGATTCAGAAAGGTTTCGAAGAAATTCAGTTGGTTATTGATATGAACTCTGACATGCCAAACTCTGTTTAGGTGGGTAGTTGCGAAGCGGAAGCCAGATGATTTTTGGATCTCAGCACCAGGGCGCGACAGAGCGGAATTTGTTGGATGTTGCGCGCTGATTGGAGCGGGAGAAATCAGATGTAGACCTGCGAAAAGTCGACCGCCGGTGCGTCGCACCGTCCGCGACACCCGATCGATGATCGCAACCAATTCAAACGGAGATCATCTCAACTGCAGCACGATGCGGACAGCCTCGCGATTCATCGCGCGTGCAGGTTGGCGAGACGGCTGGCGAGCTTGTTCCCTCACCGACTCGCTAACGAGCCAAACATTCAATCCGCGCTTGTCAACATAACGGATTGCAGCAAAAATTGATTATCGACTCGCGAGTTCGTCATTCAAATCTTCTCACAAAGCGACGGCGCCATGGACTCCCACAATTCCACCGGAATGGACTATGGGCGTATCGCATTCTCTTCCTGAATTTCGGCGTCCAGCTGCCCGAATCCGAGAAACTGAGGATGACGGAAAATTATTCCATGGAACGTAGGAAAGATGAAGTTGAGCGCGCGGTTCAAGACGAAGTTCGCGAAGTTCCAGATGGTAGGTACGTGCGATGTTTGCGTAACGTGGAAGCGACCGAGCGATCCTTGGCTTTCAGGTCCTGCGAAACGAGCCCCGTCCTTCACAAGCACTCTCCCTCCGCGCTACTCCCCGGATCGGCTCCGGCTGCATTCTTTCGCTTGCTTGCTTGCCTGCCTCCCTCCCCTCGAAACTTCATCGCTCGGGCGAGACCCTAATTCCTTAATGTAGTCTTGTTAGTGGTTCGTATCCCCAACACTTTATTGCCTTTGGTGAGCTTTGCAATCGCCGTTTGCCCCCTCGCGCACTTCTGCTGCCCAAGTCCGAAGAAATGTGCTGGCCCCGCGGTCCTAGCGCACTTTTGCAGTCGCGAGAGGACTGTCGCCCGTCGGAACTCTCATTCCCGCAACAATGTCGTTCATTGCTGCCGAGCGTCCTATGCAGAGAGGGGACCTCGGAACGAGCGGACCAAGAGAAGTTATAGCTCTGTAATCTTTCGAATTGTAGCAAAAGCCCTTTCCACTCTGAGCCGGACTCCACGGGATCGCCCACGGTCCTGGCCACATGGTACCGTCCATACCACTGTGTATGGTATACATATATCTGACAGCGTATCAGCAGAGTCTGGATCCGATGAGGAGCCGTTGATCTTGGATCTCATCCAGACGGACCTCCGAGGCGATCGATTGGAGCGCGCATTGCTTGGGCAGACTGCTGGTCGAGGCTGAGAAATCCGATGGAGGGCCTCAGCCGGCTCCCTGCGATCCGAATTACGATCTCTCCTCGGCTGCGGAACGGCTGCAAGGATTACCCGTTCTACTGGATAAAGCAATTCAAAATGGGCGTTCGGGCTTCGGTTACATTGGAGCCGAATGGGAAAGCAAACGGTGCGGTGTTCCTCCCGGGTCCGTCTTCGACTCGGGGCCGGGAACGCCTCAGTCTGGTCACCTTTCGTACGGAGATATCCCCGGTCCACAAAGAGCGGGCGGCGGAGACTGATATTCATCCATCATACAGTGTATTGAGTCGAGGCAGGCAATGCGTGTCCCGATTTTCATTTCAGCGTTGACGTCGAATCCAGTGGTTAAACATGAGGTTACATTCGACACGGCTGCTTGTCACGTCTTCAAGAGCAACACGGATTCTGAAGCGAGCTTCGATTTGACACGTGACAGTCGTGGCGTGGGACACGTAGTCAGCGAATATTCTATAAACGAAAAAACGGGAGGAAATATTAGACCCGCAAGGTCGTCGTCAGTTCCGTCGTCGTCACCTCTGGATATGCCGCCTCCATCACCGCCGCCGCGTACATAAGAAACTCGCTTGTCCACAACTCACATGCCAGTCAGACTGGATCCAGTCGACAAGTGCATATCGAACACGCATGCGACTCAATCGAACTCGGATAAAAGCTCCGGCGGCGCGGCGGTCCGGACGCAGCCTGTCGGCAGAGGCAAACTAGAGGCAGCGAGTTTTCCGGTCTCCAACAAAGTTACTTCCTACGTATCTTACTGCGGCGGGAGTTCGAAATCCTCGGATCCCGATCTGATGGCGAACTTCTCATGATGTTGACTCCCAGATTGCTCGTTAGACGCATCGCAAAGATCACTACACCGATACGTCGGCGTCGGTCGACGACAGGATGTTGGTACCTACGTGGAAACAATGAGGGAACGACAACGATCCAGATACACCTTTCTTGCGGAGGTGGTTGATCCGATAGTAAAAGGTTGACGTCGACGACGTACTCGATGCAACGTCGTCGAACGGTGGTGGGTCGACGGGGGGCGGCTGGGCTAGCGGTCGGACAAGCGGGTAAAGAGCCGGGAGAGACAAGGAGTCAGAGAAAATGCGGACCCGTATGGTTCAGTTTGAGATTGGCCGGCCAAAAATCTGCTCCTCAAAGCTTCGAGTTCCTTTGTATCGAATGCCCTCATACCGGGCTCGTTCAAACGCCTGTGACTTCAACCAGATGTTCCCTAATTTTTTCTCTCAGAACTCCCTCTTACTCCTGAGCTATCCGGTGGCTGTGGGTACGTGTAGCCGTTCCCTGTGATTTCCCTCCTCTGGAGTCCTAAATTAAATAATCAACTCCGGCATTTTCGTTAACGAATTTGTCCAACGCTATTCCGATCCGTTGATTCAATCACCCCGTTTCCCCCCGATGAACTCTTCCCAATCGCACGCTAACCATTATCCAATGACAGGGGAAAAGTCATCCTGGGCCTCCTCAGGGATGCTCGATACCCGACGTTAGTTCTCCAGTAGTGTTGCTCGACGGCAACGCACGGTATTTTTTTGCGGGGGCGCGTGGCGGGAGCTGAGGCTCCACAGGTTGTCGTCAGGAGACTCCACGATGATGGAGTGTGTTCGATCCGGAGCGACAACAATGTTCGGCGCATCGTCTCCTCCGCGGAAGCTTATTTCCCTCGGTCTGAAATCTGAATTGGATTCTGTATTTGTCCTCCTATCCCTCTATAGCTCGATCGCAGGCGCTTCGTTTCTAGATAGCCATCTAGAACAGCAGACTATAGAAGCGAAAGCTCTAAAAAAAGGAGGCTGCTGGCTGCGTGGCCTCAAAGCAATCAAAGGAGCTTGTTCGACCCTTGAACCCACGACCCAGGCATCTCTCGCGCTGCAGCTCCTAAATTGCCATTTGGAAAGCATGGGCTTGGAAGATATTCGCTGCGAAGATCCAGTGTCGGAATGCGCGGCTTTCAGGGAAATCGCCAGCTCGCCGAATTTGTTAACGGTTTACGCTCGCTTCTACGTGCAGGTGTTGACGACGTGCGCATTCACGCAACTGCACTCAGAACAGGAAAGGCTCTTAGACTTGGCTAAGAACGTTTCCGAATCCATTCGAGAGACGGCTGCAGACGCGGCGAACCTCTTGGAGAAAGCCCGCGGAACCACAGCTCAACGGGATCGAATATCGGAACTACAGAAACGAACGATGTCAACTCAAGCTGAGATTCGTAAATCGATTGAGTCGGACCACATCTCCCGGCTACAATCTCTCCTTGAAGATCTCAGGATCTTCTTGCGAGCCAGCTGCTACGCCGTGAGAATTGGAGTCGAGAACGTGTTTATTTTCTCAACGGTGCTGGTTGCGACATGCTATAGCTTCTTCCCCAACGCCAGGAGCTCGCTGATACTACTGTGCATCCTCAAATTCCTTTTCGAGAGACAGATTCTGGTTCTCCTTCTCAATCACGATCTATCCGTCGAGACCACGATGCCGCAAATGCTGATGGCGACGAGAGCGGTTTTCCTCGTCGTGGCGATCAGGGAGCTCCATGCGACCGTTTCAAGGAGAAGCGACTCGAGTCCTGACTACGAGATGATCGAGGAACAACTCGCCGAAGTTCGGGCACGAATCGGACTGCTTTGATCCGAGGAGTTCGTCTGCTAAGCTCAAATGTGTATCCTACAGCTGTCAATCAAAAACTCCAACGAATTGCCTCTGAGAATTGTTGGAGGGCTTCAATGGCGTGAATAATAATCAAACTTTGGTAGTGTCTCGACAGTGTTATATTCTGAATGGGCTCAAACGACAAACTTACGGCTCCGAGCGGAGGTGCTTCTGCTCGGAGAGAGGACTTTCGAAGTAGGGGTGGCATTCGATGGTCCTCCGACTTTTCGTGAGCTGACAGAAAGTGGGACGCTACCGAGAGTCATTCTGTATCATTGTGATCCGCGTACTCGCCCTGTTCGGCTCGAGCAGAGATGCTGTCGCTTGGCACTGTCAGTTCCTAGCGTACTTCCCTCCCTAGCGTCGAACGGGCAGCGGCAACAGTATGTGTCAACAACCCTAGTATCGACGCTATGCAGTTCGATTCTGCGACTGTGCAAGCTATCACAGTGTGTGCGCTTGGGACTACGCCAATGCCTCAGGCCAAGGAAGGCTTGGCCTTCGGTAAGCTTGGCTCACTGGTTGATCGGGTCGATGGCTCACTCCCTCGCTCCCGATGCAGCAGCAGCTCTCACAAGAGTTGGGGGAAAACGGCGCAGCGGGTAAGACGGGGAGGTCCGGTGAGGGTGACAGACTGGATTGGACTCACTAGCAGATTGATTGATTGATTCGACCGCCTGGGAACTCCCGTCAGTCCCCGGCCTAGGAAACACAAGAGCGAGCGCGTGTACAAGCGAACGGAACAATGACGACTAAGACGCGCCACTGCAGAGATTTCCCTCGTCACTGACCACAGATCTCTGTACGGAAAGTCATCATCCAATCGAATGGAGAGATGTGGCGGGCGTCCCTTATTTCTGCTTGAAATGAAGATCGTGCCGCCTACGGGATGATTCCGTTATTTCGGCGAGTCCTGGTGGCGAGTCGGCGCATCGGAGATCGTCGAACTGAGCAAGTATGAGAAATTCGGCGAATGGACCTACACGTGTCCTGTTCGCGCCTGTGGAGACGTCGGTCGTCAGAACGAGGTACCGTGGAGGTTCACGGAACTTGACTCGAAGATGGATATCCCCCCGTCGTCGCCCGAACGGTATTCATTTCGCTGCGGATATATCCACATCAGTCATCGGTGTTCGAAGCCTCCGGAGGCTCAGGCTCATGGATCCGCAGTCGTTTCGCAAAGTTCTACTCGTACAAGTCGCCGCCGACTTTATCCCTACGTTTTATTGCGTCTGTTCGTAAAGAGAAATAGTGTCTCACCCAGAATACAGGTTCCGGAAATGCAACGGCCTCCCCTTACCCCCCTCTACTGCCCTCCTGACCGGCGCGATGGGTCCTCGCCCAGTGGGACATCATTTGTATAATACAACTATCATCCATGAACGCAGCAGCGGTACTCACGCTAGCAGCCGAAATCGGAGAAGCTGGCTGTCTTAAAGAGGACGGCCAACATTAATCGGATATGACTGGCCATTGAAAACTTTGCGAGCCGTTCCCTCGGTGGCCAGCCCGGCCGCCCGTCCGCGCGCCTCAATTTCCCTCGTTCCTCTCCCCGCTCGTCTCGGGTCCAACGACGACGACGACCGAGCCGCGTGTCCGGTGAGTTTGTTGTTTTCTGAAGGGAACCATGAGTTTCGAAACAAACCCTCCGCTCCGAGGACACACCTTTCGCAGAAGAAATCGCTTTCGCGTACGGCCCCGCGCTGCGTACGATATCCATGAACCCGGCAGTTCCCATAGATCCGGAATGACGTATCATTCATTCCTGGGAATCCGCTCTCGCCGATGACATAGAAGGCGGGACATTCTCTCGGAATCGTTCAAGGATCATCCGGGGCTCTGAGAGGACCTCCGCGACCTTTCGAGAGCAAGGTTTGTGGTCCGTGGCTTCGATCGCGCCTGAAACCTGTGAAGCCCCGGTCGCGAAAGCTCCAGTCTGGAGTTCGGAAAAGTCACAACATCTACTCCGGAACAGCAATGGGAGCGAGACCCTCCGACGGACGGACGGACGGACTGACTTTCTGTTCGTCCGGCTGAGTGACTGGCTGGCTGAGACAAGTATTCCAGCGATGACTTCCACGAGGGGAGGTGAGTCAGTGGCGAGCTGCGCAGTGAAAATACGCCTCATCGTTCCGTATTCCGGTCAGGTGTCAGGACTAGTTGACTACCGTTCGCACATCTGGCGTTTCCCAATAAAAACAAGAATCCAGCTGTTGTCCTTGCTGCTACCAGCGCTCTCTTATTCCTGTCCACAGCCAACTGGTTGTTTGGACGGTTCCCTCGGTCCTCATTTTTCCCGCTGCTCCTTCATCCCTTCCCAGCCATCATCGGCTCCATCTCTGCCCGTGGTCGCTGCCGTCGCCGAGAGCAGCTGAGGCACAGGAGGAGGTTTGTGAAGAGCGAAAGTGTCTGGATAAGAGGATCTCGCAGTGTGGAAAATACTTCCCCCGGGATTTTACGAGGAGTGAAACGGGAAACTCGCATCGCCGAATGCGCGAAACCAAATGCATTCATAAATTGTTTTCGGAATCAATTATACAGGACTCGAGGAGTGAACGTTTTTGATTTGGCGGCCCCCATTCCTCCAGTCGTCGATTTCCAGGAGTGCAGTCGCGTGTTTCCCAACCGTAAAGAAAAACTCCTTCAGGAAGATTTTTCTCAAATTTAATTTCGCAACATCTTGCTTCGCGCTCCTGACGAAAGCACGTTTTGAACATTGAAATTTTGTTGGGGACGGCAGCGAGGGCACTGGAGAACATCGGTCTACGAAAACTCAGACACTCGTTCCCACCGCTCCAATAATAATTTGTTCCTCGCAGATATTGTATTTAGATGGATAGCTACGGATACATGGATCGCTGACTAGCCCGCGTTGGAGGCTGGAAGCGATCTGTTCTGAGTTTTCATCGGCGGCGGTGCAGTATGCAGTGCACGGCTCTCGAGCTTTCTCAACGCGCTTGCGTTCGTTCACGCGTTCGACCACCGGCCAGGGATGGTCTCGCCGGCCGCCCGAGCAACTTTTAGGATTTTTACAGCTTACCCGGCGCAGGCCAACGAGCGAGTCCGCCAGTAAGCCATCCGGCCCTCCAAACGAGTATCCGTTCTTTCCTCCAATTGAACTTTTCAACGCCGCCGTCGACGTTTGAGAACATTTTACGATCGACCGGAACAAGAGCCGCAAGATTGTTGGAACTCGAGCCCCTCGTCCATCGGTGGGGACGGCCATCTTGATGTGAGTAGAAGGAAAATTCAGACCAACTCCGAACGGAGCTCTTCCGGAACTGTACACGAATTCGAATTCGCTCACAATTCATGCTCTGAGCCTCGACCGTTTTCAATCCGGCGGAATTCGAACAATGCCGCCGGATGGTCATATCTGAGAGGACGATTGGCGCATAAAGGCGGCCTGGGCGACCCTTTCCGAATACGTGTTGGCTGGGAATGCCAGCACTCAGTCAGTAATTTGTCAGCTCCGGTCTGGTATATGCGCAGCAACCACTTGGAATCTACTCGGAATCGAATCAGTTCCCAATGTCGCATGTACGTAAATTAGTTCTTGAAAAGCTTGTAGCCGGCAGACTGCCGAGATCGGAGGAGACATCCTGACGTCGAGGCCCGATGCCGAGTCATCTCGGCTATCGAAATGCGCCGGGGTTTCTTGATAGGCAAACCTTTTCCAATATAGTTGCCCGGGGCAGCGTCTCCCGGCAGCTTCATTTGACTGGATCTACAGACGCCTTCAGTCAGAGGAGCGACGGAGCGGGGAATGGCTCCGACAAGCAAGGCGGCTCAGCAAGACCGATAGCGACTCGCCGGCGGGAGGGGGGGAATTCATCCGATCGCTCCGGAGATATACGTATTTGGAGTAAGTTCTCAACGTGCAATAATATCGATGAGAAGGAGCCGTCGAGCTCTTGGCACCGGTCTACGATAAAGCTCTCAGTGAAGCCAGCGGTAACGGTCGTCGTGGTATGAGTCGGAGAGGTATCCTAAAAACCTCTTCTTTCAAGAGTCCGTAGCTTCCTATACGCTTCATTAGGGAAATGATCGAGATTCAGACAGGGGGGATTCGGTGGAGTCGCTGAAGTCGACACCGACGTCGGTCGCAGACCGACCCAGAATGACTCCTGAAGGTCGCCCGACTTCAAGGATAGATAGATAGACGACGTGCAGCAGCAGTTTGCGAGAAGAGCTCGCAGATAGATGGACATGGCAGCACGCTCGGTTAGCTTGTCGCCAATTTACGATTCGATAGCGGTGAGAAGCAAGAGCTGCGGCTACTGTCGGATTCCCCTTGACCCCGGAAATACTCGACAGTCAGATCCAGAGGATTCGTGACTGTGAGTCACCGAGAGGAATTCTCTCCTCCTCGAAACGAAGTTAGCCGCGACGCCAGACACGCTAATCTTGGCGAGCTCGACCCCGAACCTGTCCGACTTCGAACGGACAACGAAGAATGCGATACCGGAAGAGATAATCTCCGAGCGTCGCGCTCCGTCATGCAACAGAGATTTCGATAATCGCACGGATCCACCCGTTCTCGGATACTCACCGCGCGCCCGGGGTTTGCTCGGTTATGTATGGCGCTATTATCATTGCGTAACGGCCCCTATTCAGTACAGGTGACTTCGTGTTGACCAGTGTCTATGAGTCCCGTGGGAGGAGGAGACCGAGGGGTACACCGTCGCCGCCGCGGGGGACAGTTAGAGTCAGAGCGAAGACTTTTAACAGTTGGGGCTGGTCATAAACTATCATTCTTAAGCTTTCCGAATTTAGAACTACTAAGTCGCATTCAAACCACTGCAACTCGAGTGTTTAAGTGACCATTCGACGCACAGACCCCCAACATGCACCGCCTCGAACTCCTCTGGTGGAAACTTTTGCGATGGGCTCACAAGTCCGAGATCTCTATTTCTCGCCACATTGTGCGCTTCGCTTTGAGCAATCCGCGTTCACGCTGCGTCGATATTTTCGATGAGGAATCCATGGAGTGGAGACTCCGGGATCGAATGCTCGACGGAAACTGTACGCGTTATACGGTGGAAGCGAAGACTCACCACGCCGATGCTCTCTGCTCTGACGCGGAGCGATCGGATGTTATTCGGGAGCAGACCCCGGAGGTGCGAGCTGCTTCACCTCGAGCTTCGACTGGTCGGTGACCCTCGAATTGAGCTGATTCCCGATAGTCGAGCTCTAGGGCTAGACGAATTTTTTCGGTGCATCGCGGAAATAGTTCCGCGGAATCGCTGGCTTGCTTGGCTGGCTGACTTCGTAGGGATGTTGAAATGACCGAAGCAATATTCTCGTCTGCGGGCCGACGAGATACCGCGTGCGAGGGGCTTCTTCTGAAAAACGCTGCAGCTTCATTATATGGAAATTTAGGCTTACTTACTCAGACTTTGTACAAGACCCGTTCAAGTGAACAAGTCCCCTGCAGAGCTCCTCGTGCGTCGTAGAGCAGTAGCACTACGACGAATTCCACGCGCCACCACAAAACGTCTGTTTGTCCTTAGGAACTTGACACTTGCAAGCCGGTGAAGTCGTAGCCGCGGAAACCTCACGCCGTGACTCCGAAATTGCTTTCTGCTCCCCACCATAGAGGAGGCTGTCCCGTCCTCTTCGAGCTCCGAGGTCGTCCCGAACCAGAAATTCCCACGCTGAGCTCTATCGCGAAGAATGATTCCTGTTTTTTTCTCGTGGAACCGTTCGAATTTTGTTCCTCGTACATTTCCTTCGAAGAAAGGCTCTTGGGATTGTATCCTTGAGAATGAGCAGAGTTTCCGGGGCGATTTCACGCGGCTCCGCAGCATCCGCGATCGCAACCACCTTCGAACTCTCGTACAGTGTGCCAAGACGGTTCCTCGGCGAAAGTTCTCTCAGATTGGAGTTGGTAAATAAAAAACTCACTCTTCCGTCTCTAATTCCCAGGTGCCGAAAGGTTGTACAAAATTTCTGTTATCTTTCAATCTCCGCGCCAATCTTCTTTTATCATTCAGCTCCCCTCGATCCTGCGCTCACTCTTCCTAAATATCTGTCAAGTTTGTTCTCGCGCCAACTGTGTTCCTCTCGGTGAGATTACAAGACATCGTCGGGGAACTCACAGCGGCGACGACGGCCTGAAGTGCTTCTTAAACTCCACAGTGCTTCTGTGGGGATTACCTTCAATTTAGACGAGCTCTGCCGCCACGGTAGCCTTCTGTTTGTATGTAGTGGTGGTTTTTCATTTTTCGCCACATTAGGGCGATCTCGGCTGATTCGCGATCTAAGTGAGTTCAGCTCATTTAGGCGGCAGCCCGTCTGTCGACTGATCCGGTGAATAGTCCGGATGAATTTCTCTTTTCATTCACAAGCTTACGATTTGTCGAAAGAAGATCGGCGATCCTCTGCTCTGAGGCTGGCTGGCTGACTGGCTACATGCATGCATAATCGCAATCATCTCGAATGAGGACTTTACCCTCCACAGTGTTTGGATTGATACTTTTCCGGAGGAGAATAATTCTCCAGAAGTCGCCCTCGTTCCCGGACTCACGCACAAGCTGTCCCGACGACTCGATTCGTATCGTCGCAGTCGCGTTCCGGGCCCGCTTCCCCTCAATCAGATGATGATATTAATTTGCTGTGGGCGTGGGCTGAATCGCAGGAAAGGCGAACAAGGATGGAAGCCCGCCAACGATGAGCACGGCTTGAATAGCAAACAGTTCGTCGGGAGGCTACCGATTGAGGGAAGAAAGCGGCCATCTATGACCGACTGTCTGACGTTCGCTTATCCGCAGTGATTTTCCGAACTCCTTCGAAAAAGCAAGCTTACGCACACGCTCCGACTGGCTTGAATAATTCAGTCGAACACGAGTCTGGTCGTTCATATTCATGCTTGAGAATCGAGTCTTCTACTCGTCAATCGCTCCGCTTACCTCTAGCCATTCATTTACATCCATGTTCCCACATCCGTCGATACCCGGCGTCTGCGACATCGTTACCGGGAGCGAGCTCTCTCCATCTCTCTTCGAGTTTTCCTGAGCAGGCCGAGTCACTGATATTTGCGAAAAGAAACTCTCGCACCGAAATGCACTGAATTCAAAATCGTCAACGAGCGCATTTCAACGCCTCACCCCTGCCGAGGAAAAAGGGAATCTCGCGGAGCGATCAGACCCAGAAGGCTTCTACGAGAATCGTTTCTGGTGAGAGCTCCGCTCCCCGAAATCTGCCAGCCAGAAACGGCGGAAAGCCCTGGAGTTCGAAAGCTTCGGCGCTTTCGGCCTCCGGAATTACCTGCCCCAAAGCGCCTGAGCGATTAGATTAGGCTGCGAGTCGGTCTTTCGCTTATATTTCCCCCACGGATGGCGCTCTGATGGAGCTTGATGCAGAGTCATAGAGGTCTCGAGTGCGCACAGGGAGAACGTAGGAACTCGGAACGGCTTCCTGAGGGGACTCGAACTAGCGAACTTCTACTGCGGAATCCATACGTATGACGTGCGCCTCCGTAGAAGCTGGCCGTCCGCTGATGCTCTCGGTCGAGTTCGTGTATACCAGCAAGGTCGGATCGAGGGCCTGTCGATCCTGGACTTCATCAGCTCTATATATTCATAGATGAAGATATTCGCGGGGTAGCATATGCCGCCAGAAGTCGTCGGAAGCCGAGCACGAAGGGATCGAAAGACATGAATTTTCTGTCTGAAGTCTCGGGACGTCGAACTGCGATTCATCTGTCGACGCGAAGTGCCTTGTGCCGAGAACCCTCCATCAGCGAGCGAGATTACTCGTGAGTGAGAGACCAACAGATCCACCAGTATGCACGGGCTAGAAATCGGCGATGGCGGCGGCGGAATTTTCCCAGATCGCCAAGGTCGAAGCGAAACTTCTTTCGGTCGCAGACAAGATGCTGAGGGAGTCCATAGGTGAACAGGGAGCGGAGAATTAATCGGAATGAGAAGACGATCAGGACTACAGCCCCCCGCGGGAGTCATAAAAGAAAAGAGACCGCGAGGGTAACGATGAGTGCAGTCGGCGGGGGAGTCGATGGACACTTCTCGTGGCTCACCAAGCCCTTCCCTCCAGCCACCCACAGAGAAGTGACCGCGATTAGCTGATTACAGGAAGCAGCTTTTGTGGCACGCAACAAGTTCAGGGGCTCCACGACTGCGCTGGAAAGGCGGCATAAACTCGGCGCTTGCCACGGCAGCAGTGTTCTTATTAGCGGCGGCGCGCGCATGCCGAACGAGCCGCGCAAACAAACCAACACCTTCCGACCACTCCTCGAAATTACGGTCTCACGGATGACTTTCAAATGTGTTGCAGGCCGGTCCGCGAGCGAAACCTCGCCTGCAGGCACGCAGGTTGATGCCTTATCAGAGCTCGAGGCGCATGGCTGCTTGCCACAAACCACGCCACCTTCGGCATCGTCAACGCGAGCGCCTCGGAGAAACATGAACTTGGAACAGGGATTGAACCCGTCCCCGGGAGGATCGTGCAGAATGCAAGAGAGCGACGCTCGAAGAGCATTTGCCGCCGGAACGACCCTAATTCGATTAGAAAGAGCAGGAGTAGCGTGAGGCATTCCGCGATCTGATAAAAACCGATAAGATACCGCCGGGCGTCTTAGTTTACAACAGACGAAGAAAAAGTACCGTTTTGAAACTGACCGAGAGCCCGTACGCTCGTTCGCTCGCTCGCTAGTCGTTGTAGCTCTCGAGCGTGTCTAATCCAAGCCTGTGATTTTTCGACGCGACGGGTAAATTTCTCGTTCACTTATCTGATAGTGTTGGAGTGGCGTCGCTGAGAACAAACTGGAGAGCGTCATACTCCCCCGACTTGAGACTAGCGGACGAGTTGTTTTACTTCCAACAGAAGCATAAGAAGTATCGAATCTACGACTAAATCTCGTACGACTTCTTCCGGAAGGAGCCGGGTTCCTGGAGAGCTCTTGGGGATTAGGACAGGGGCTGCTCCTGGGTGAGCAACTCTCGCTAATCAAAACGGAGTCAATGACGCTCTCATGGAAACCCGATGGGGATATACTGACAGAAGATTCGGAAAAGTTCCACTCAAATCTGCGTACAAGCTGAGGGCGCGAAATCCCGGAGCCCACACATGATCTCGAGCGACTCGCTCTTCATCATACGTCCGGCTTCTATGTAGATCTTAATGTTCCCGTAAGGAGTAAGCTCCACTACGACACGGAAGTCTTGTCCTTAGAGTCCTGACTGTCCGAGCGCCCTAAGCCTGGTCGGACTGGATCAGGCGCGCCCGCAGAGCAGGGGCTAGGGGGCTATAGCTCCCTCCCAGATTAAGAGTTCGTAATACTAAGGTATAGGAGCGGGTCGATTCGGTTAGGAAATCAGCCCCATGCGAGGATAGACTTTCTATTGAAGGTCCCGGGAATTCCGAGGGAGGATCGAAGTGCATCTTGGAATGTCAGAACCTTGAATACTTTTGCTCTGACGTCATTACTGATGACGTCACAAGCAATCTGTCATTAGCAATCCTAAGAGATCACTCCTCGACCGCCCCTTTCAAAGCGTTCCGAAGGAACTCGTGCCGTGGGGCTTCGGATGCGGGCTCAGGATCATCCCCGAAGGTCGTCTACGTCGGACGATGGGAGCTCGTCGGAAGAATTAGAGGCGGTGTTCATATGTTGAGCGGCGGTTTCTCAGACCGATCAAACGCTAATGAAAACCCCAGATTGAGGAAAAAGGGTCTCTTTGAATGGGTAGTCTACCATCAGTGGTAGCGAGCTCGGACTATATTGAACACGGACTCTTTATCCCTCTCGAAAATATTCCTCCATCGTTAGCTTCCTCTTCCCATTTTGGTCTACGGGTGAACTCACTCACCCAATGCTCCGTGCGCTCCTACATACAAACACTTATGCTTACATAGTAGACGACGTCGAACATCTTCGCTCTCAATCATTAGCAAACTTGAGCAGCGGTTCTTTGTACTAATTTATCATTAAGTTTGAGAAACTTGTTCAGGCAAAGGTAGAACCGCTTTCACCTCCGCCCCTCCGCCTCCATCTGAACTCGCGTAGTTTGAGAACAACTACCAGCATTCCCAAGACTACGACCTCAAGAATTTCCATCACGACCTGCGAGATCTATCAACGCGCGAACTTGATTCTCGGAGGCCTCGAGAGATAGCGCAGCTATGCTGCTCACTCAGACTTGAACGAGCACGGAGCCGACCATTTTGAACACGCCGGAATCAGTTGTTCCCCTCAGTTGCCTAGAATAATTATTACGAGAGCTTACTCCTCGAAGGGAAAGGGGGAACTGAAATGAGCACTGGTTTCCGCGTCAGGTCTCCGTTAGAAATTGAGGGGGACGCGCGACGCGAGGAATCCAGTCGAGGCTGTGGGATTTCCTTCTCCGTGCGACACTGGAGCGTGCGCTCTCGATAAGAAACACTGGCTGTGTCCTGCGTGAGGGCAACAATCTTGCCGAAAACCGTTTTACGCAACCAGAGGAAAGCCGGGGGTTTCCGAATGGGCTGGTTCCTCGGAGCTGGTGTCCCAATGCTGACGACACGACCGCAAAGCCAGCTTTCCGGAAATTGAGCGGCGCTCGCGACTGATTTAGAGATGGAAACTCGGCGAGCGGTGGAAACCCGCTAAAATCTCTTCGCTCGAACCTGAATGATCCACTCCCACTCCCTCATAAACCCCGTGAAATTACTCTGACCTCCACAGTCCGGAATTCATTCGTCCTACGAGCTCGGATGTCCGCATCCTCGTTTCAGAGATCTTCATCCATGTGGTAATCTTTTGAGTGGGTAGATCTGCTGGGGAGACTGCGGACATTCGGACCGTGCACTGTTCATTCGAACCAAACGAGAACACTGTTGTGAGCGATAGGAAGGATGCTTGAACTGCAATAACTCGCCTCCCACAAAAAAGGAACATGCATGAGGAGGAGTGAATGAAGTCCCAGAGGCCTAAGCGAGCGGGAGCTCTCGCAAACGACGGAGGGAGGGGTAGAAGAATTCGAAAACAGGAGGGAAGCTTCTCCTGTGAACTCTCGAACAATTCTTCGAAAAGGTATTTTTTAGCCTCGGCGCCTAAGTGCGTAAGCGGATGTTTTAGTGGCATTTTTGTGGTCGGGTTATTGCGTATGGAGTACAGTCATGCATTCGAGAATGGATTCGGCACCCGCGGCTGGGTCGACTGCGGCCGATTTCACTCCTACCAGGAGCGACCACACCAACAACATTGATGCCGCCGACGACGACGTCCACCCTAACGCCTGATGGATGAAAGAATTTCGAGCGCTAGCGTGACATGAGCTTTTCCTGGAAATCCAAATAGCAGGCGTGCATTCAACCCGCCAGCAATATCGCTCGGTCGATGTGTACGTTCGGAACCGGTTGGTGGGAGACTCGGGGACAGGGTCGGGTATCGTGACTGAAACTCTGTTTTTTTTGGTCGACTCCTGGGGCAGGGAACCATTTTCGATTTCGGGCAGACGATCCAACTCACGGATGGAGGAGGACCGACGCTTTCCCGAAGAACTCATTCTCTCGTTGAGAGGCAAACCGGGAATGGGGGAGAGAGGAAGAGAGGGGACAGCATGAGATGAAGAGTATGAATCGAGATCGAGCGATGCTTGCTCAACGAAGTCGAGTCCAGGTGGGATTTTATTTTCCGTTCCGAAGACGTGTTTCCCAATCGCCGTTGAGAAATCTCTAATTGCGTAAGGCCGCTCTGGATGTCGTTGAGCGACCTTGGGAGGAAATTCTCAGTCGAGTTTACGTTGTGTAAACTTCCCACGTCGACTGCTACAAAGATTTCGACGTAAACTCCCGGAGAGGTCGACTTTCTTTCACAAGAACGGCGCGGAGGATTTGCCCTCTGCCCGGGAAGTGCTATGATCCGCACGGTATCGGTACGATATGCCGCTGTCATGAGTCTGACTGTTGCTCGGGTCGCATCTGCTGCTTCTGTTGCCATTGCTGCGTGCACCATTAGCGGCAAAAAACCTGACGTCCAAGCAAACATGGCCAGGCAAGCGGACGACCAGGCGACCCGTCTCAAACTGTTGTCAAGTTGTTTTCCTCATTCTGCTCATGTAACCGCGGTGGTTCCCGGTTTTGTTGTACTACATCTGAAGAACGTGGCTGGCATTGCGAAGCGAGGCGACGTCCATACACATTGAGAAAAGAGCCACCAGCAGCCAAGAAGGCTTAATTCGCACTCGTTCCAATGCAACAGTGGTCAGTTGCAGTGTGAGTGAGCAGAGACCCGCCGGACGTCGAGTGCTTCTTGTCATCTTTGATCGGCTCGAGCGGGACCTCACTCGCTCGAGCGTTCGCTGAAAGGGGGACAATGGAGGAAAGTGGTGAAGTGAAAACGCAAGAGGATCTGCGAAGACTTCTGTGTCGATAAACAGTTAGCCCGGCGTGTCGTCCAAGGAACGTGACGGTAAACATATTCGGAGGAGCAGCTCCGCGGGGGAGAGGAGGGGACCGGAACCAATCGCTTCCAGTGGACGACAAGTGGAGCACAGAACACGGAACAGGCCGGGAGAAATCACGACCGGTGTCGAACCGAACGGAAACGCTTCGCTGCGGCTGGTATCTCTTCTGCCTCATCAGGAATGACGTCGACGACGACCTCATACTGGTAACATTGTGCCGGGACCGGGGGCGCGGTCACCCATACATAATGGAATGCCTCGCGCTGTTTGTAGTAAAAGTTTGATCTTAAACTGATTATTGGCAGCGGACAGGCACTGGCTCCTTCAGTTGTTTGCCTGTCCGCCCGCTCCTCTGCCTGTTTGCCTGGTCGATGCTCGAACGTCCCCGGGCTGTGAGGAGGGGCATCGCTGCAGTCCGAACTTTGAGATGGTGACTCCCTCCGACGACAATCACAGCCCGCTCGGGTGAGGCGCAACAACCGATTGGAGGAGAATGCGATTTTCCGTGGATTCTCGCTGCATTTCAGTCGCGAGCGATCAAGACCCCTGTCCGTGGACTGCGGCAGACAGATGAGATCGGAGCAGATTTTTCCTCTTCGCTGCATGCAGACAATAAACTCGCTCTCTTCTCAGAGACACTGACCGCTTTACACCCCTCGGTAAACACATAATTCCACACACTCGAATTACTATTGTTGACTACAACCGACCGTGAATTAGTTTTAGCGATTATACCAGCGGGACCCGTTCGCCCGATTTTTTCTCTATCCGATTGTATTCCTTGTGGTGCCTCCCCCTTCCCGGTATAAGTGATGGAACATCGCGATGACCGATGGAGACTATGGTCAAGCAGAACCTGGTAGGAGCAACACGCTGCAGACCCGTCCAATCATCAGGTGGCTCCCCTGGACAGAGCGCTGGTGGCTGACGTGATCTCTGAATTAGAGAGGACTCTCACTGACTGACTGACAACGAGCGAATTCTAGAGGATTCGAATATTTCCGTGGGATAGGAAGTCAATTATGAGTTGAATTGGCTCGACAAGTCCATCAACGACCTGTGTCACAGAGTGCCCGTGAAATGTCGGAGCGGCAGTGCGTTCCAACGCCGAAAGGCTCTAGTCATCAATGTCGTCGAAACCGAATCGGCGATCCTTGTCAAGCAATGGATGCATGCCGCTTGACACTTCAGGCGTCATCCGCTTGTCCATTATTAGTCCGATTCGACAGGACGTGACACGTGTTGTCCGGCCATCCGATTCCACTCCGGAGGAGATGAGTCGTCGGGGTAGAAAGTTGGAGGAAACTGCTCTCGGAACAAGAAGTGTGATGCTCGCAGACTGGAATCTCGGTTTTCTTCAGAAAAATACATAACCTCGGGTGAATGACGGATTTCGGAAGCGGAGCACGCACCAAAGACTGCGACGGAGTCGAAAGCGCGGCCGATGGCTCTGTGGCATGCCCCAGTCCAATTTGGGAAGGAGGGAGCAGTCTATCTATTCAATCTAGGAATGTCTTACATACGATGTCGCACTCACAACACGCACGGACTGGACCAGCGTATATATCTACGATAACGGAATCGGCCACAGCGGTGCGAGGGCAGCCGCGGCTACGGAACAAAGTACCGCGCTCCAGTCGGTGTTTACTGCTCAGAAAGCGACTGTCCACTGAGGGAGATCAGTCGGTCGGTCAAGCGGTCGTTTCGAACTGCTCTCTCTCTCTCGAGAGAGAGAGACTTTCGCTCTGGAACCCCAAGAGTTTTTACAGCTTATCGGAAGAGGAAAAATTGTGCACCTACTGTATTCGTCATGAATTCGGAAGAGGGAAAAATCATAGCGCGACAAAGCCTCGGAGGAAACGATAGAATCGTGCAGGCTTCATTCCTCGCGGAGACGGTCGGTGTCCTGGGAATTTCCCCGGTCTGTCTCGACTCCTGACTCCTTGATTCCCGGAATGAACAAAATCCGCCGGCTCCCAATCAGACCTTTAATCCGGAAGAGACATCGTCTCGCTACACGGATGATAAGTCTCCCGTCGACTCGCTCGGAAGACACCCGGGGCGATGAGCGCAGCGGACACGAACAGTGGAAGGTCTGTGTGGACGAAGTGTCGCTCGCATGTGGGGCTATTCCCACGCTACAGTCGTCCTGAAGGCTTCCCCTGATTAGCGTTTATGACTACGAACGACAGCGAACCACGCTTTCCTTCCTCGAACTACCGCCATCCGCGTCTACAAGTTGCTACCGACGACACAACATAGTTTTCTCCAAGTACGACGAGTTGCAACACCGGAGCACTCGTCTCATTTCATAGAGCAATCAGAGGATTGTCGCTGAGCGATACACCGCAAAGGACGCATGTTCGAGGGAAGCAGTGGAGGGGGAAGGAAGCGCGGGACGAGAGGGACGAATGGTGAACTTTGTCGCCGTAAAGCGCGATGTTGCTCTTATTCGAGCTGCGTCCCGCACCCCGGCAGCCCTGATAGGACTCCGGGGAGAGCTCACTGAGCAAACGGATCTGAGACGATGCCAGGACATCCTTTACACACGGGGTCCTGCCGTCACCCAGACGAGTTCTCTGAAGGACGGAAAACGTCTTGAAGTCAGTCGACTCATGAGGACGGATGCGTGCTGTCAGATCCCTGAGCTCGACTCATCTTCCCGAGCGTACGGACCCGCTCGATCGGAAGGTACATAAGCTGGGTACGCGGCATACGAAAAAAACGACCGCCTGCCCCAGAGGCAGATCCTTCCGGGAGCCGGGATACCGTAATGGAATCATTCTGAGACGACGATTCTGAGTTCGTAACACGCTCGTGCTGTTGTCTCTATTGACTCGTGCTGACAAAGTAGATCGAGTTTGGTCCGGGCTAAGTGGATATCGTGGCTGGCTGGCTCGTTTGTTTGTTGTCATCCTCGGGAGGCGGAGAATTCCATATCAAGAATGCCGGTCGCTCTCGGAATCGAGGCGAAGCTCTCGCCAGCGAATCCGAGGCTTCCGAGGTTGTCTATCGGAGTCCGTCAGAGTTCTCATGATGATGGGGCGGCTCGTTGGTTGTTGAGTTTTTTTTCCCCACAGATGGAGGAAGTCCGATCGGTGCAAAGACAGGGCAGCCGTTCGTTGCTAAAAATGCGAACGTTCGCGGATCATTTGCGGCCCACATTCATCGCTCGCCTAGCAACAGGTGGAGTTCCGAGATACATTGAAGCGGGTCTCGGGGTTTTTGGAGCGCGGCTCCCGTTCTGGATGGCGATGACGACAGCGTTCCATCATACTAGAGGTTTTCTGTGCGTTTTCCCTTCAATTTAGTGGAATACCAGATGCATCAAGTGATTATTCCCCTACTCGCAGAAAAAACAAAACTGCGGCTAGTCTGAACTATAGGCCGAGACAGTTGCAATCATCTGAGTTTCCGGGTATCGCTTGGATTCATCACTGACATGGCGCTCGGGTTGTTTTTGTTGAGGTCCAACTTATCCGGTCTGAAAGTGCCTCGATTATTGGTTTTCACTCCATCGAATCGATTATTATCCGCGGCATCAGGGTCAGCGGTCCATTTAGTGGGGTGTATAGGGTAGATTATTCGAGACTCGAGACTGTACTCGATGTGCGTTCGCGGAATGAGATCGATGAACGAGAAGGTCTCGAAGGGATGCGATATCATGAAGCGGAGCGTATCAGTGCACTCGAAGCTTTCCGGCTTCTGGCAGCGGAATAGATTTTCTGAGAACTTATTATCATATTAAAGAGTCCAACATCTTCGAGGTCAGAGAGAAGGGTCAGAAGCTGGAGGTCTCGATGGGGTAGGAGGAACCAGAGACAGTGACGGACTTTTGGATAAACTGTATTTCGATAGCCATTCTGTATCCGCGATCTTTTTTGTTCCGTGGCTCGGGAAAGCTCCTTAGAAAACGTCTGCTGCAAGTCCCACTTCTCAGGATCGTGTACGATCGAGGCCTCCTACAGCGGAGACCTGTGCTAGCTCAGGATGCAATGAATTCTTGAACGGATTGACCTGTACGCAATTGGGATCGAGAACCGGGTGAAGCCTGATTCGAAATTCCTCCCCGACCCACATCCGAAGCGGGGGCAAAGCCAAGGAGAATGTTACATGAAAAGTCTGATCGAAAGATGGGAACCTGTGCCCGGATGATTATAATTTACTACTCGGGAAAAAATGTTCTGCGGCGGGGAGTGGATTAATTCCGAGCGCCATCCGGGAATGACAGAGCTGTGAGGGCCTGATTAAGAACTTAAAAATGAATGAAGGTGCCCACCGTCTGATTGTTGATTGACATCGTAATCTCGGACGCTTTGCGAGCATCAATTCGCCGAGCGTTGATGGATTGACCTGAATTATCTCATAAGAGGAAAAATCTCGAATGGGAAACTTCGTCTTTCGAGCAAGGAATTCGCCGAGTCCGCATCGACAAATCCTGTGTGTGACGGTGCGAGCTCATCAGAGCGCTCGCCGGAGCTCTTTGCCTCTTACGATTATCGTCGTGATGACTCCCAATCTCAACTCCGTTCTCCGTTTTCGTATCGGATTATTATCAATTTCAATCACCGTGCAGCTCCACGGTTGTCCTTAAGCGTATTCTCCGAGCGAGGATTTTTCCATTCCTCTCTAAAAAAGTCTCGCGGAACTGAGACCAATGATTATTATGAATCCACTAGGGAAAACGTGCGGGTCCGACAGAGTTTTAGAGCAAACAACGCTTGAGGCACAGGCTGTCTGATCGGATGCGAGCAGTCGTATACTCCGAGAATGAAACTTCAACTTGATTGCTCGAATCCTTTGTCTTCGGAATCTACGATTGTTTCGACAATTTACATGTTCGAGGAGTTCGGGCAAATGTTGACGAAGAAAACTCGGAGACAGCTGGGCTATTCGCGGATAGATGAACGGAGCAACCGACCGAGCGACCACTGCGGAATTAGAACGCATTGAAACGAAGTCTACCCGCCGGCCATGAGCATTGTCTTAGCGTTCATCTGTCCAGCTGGTGGTCGGTGTGCGGATCTCCCAGTAGTTGCCGGATCCGGGAGTTCTTAGTGTTTGCCGGCGTCTTTCTGTCAATCGGTGGAGTTTCTTTCAAAAGGGAGCGTCTGTGTGAAAAGTGGGAGACGGGGAATCGCTCAAAGCGAGCGGGCAACGACGAGCGCCGAACAAGAGAGCTCACCCCCCCCCTCTCCGCTCGCCCCGCTTGACGCTCGGCGGCGTTATTCAAGCAATTCATTACTAACGGAATCTTCAATCCTTTGGCGAAGAATAAACTGACTGAATGAGGACGAGGCGACCAGTCTCCTCGAGCCAGCCAGCCAGCATGCCTACAGCCTGCCATTCGGCTAATCAACGAAGAAACCTGGCAAGCAGGCGCCAGATGTAGTCGGTGGCGCGGCGGAATCGACGAGTTTCGATTCTACACTCGACAAACCTCTCCAACGAATGCTCGCCGAGCAGCGGTCGTGCTGCACATCTGCATTACAGTGCAGCGCGCGAAGAATGGATTCACTGTCTTCTCTTCTCTGCCCATCCGGCTGCGCTCCGAATGCTTTGTTTTAAGGAACCAGCGAACGTTCGTCCGCCGCCCACCATCGCCACTTCTCTAGCAACACCTTCATCGCTGCCAGGCGTCCACATAGGATCAGACACTCGCGCGGAGTGAGTCAAGGGTACGGGTCCCGGCTGACCGTGTCTTCCTGCTCCTACATCTGCGCTGGCTTGCATCACCAATGAGATATTCCAACAGAGCAATCGCGCGCGCGAAACGGACGGTGAAAGACGGAGTGAGCGAGATATAGCAACAGAGCCACGAATCGAACGAGGAATTTCCGATGCAGCCTACGAAAGGAGGACTCGACGAGCTCTGGCGAATATTTCTCAGGTGACGGCCGGTGGGGAAGGCAGACGACCACCGGTAGGGAACAACTTACGACCATATGCATGGTCGTGCACTTACTCATGCGCACGCGTCTTCATTCATCGATCGTCGATGGCATCGCTCCGGTGCGCTCAACTCCATCCGGGACTTTGCCGTTCGAGATACCTAATACGTATAAATTTGCGAAGCGGTGCTGGAGAGACACGATAGCATGAAACACCTACGGTCTCATGGCGTTCATCCACTCAATTTCCGTTGAAATTCCCGAAGAAAGACGGTGCCAGAACACCCATCCGCGCTGAGCACTCGAGCCTACTCATTGGATTGGAAGTGATCCCAGGTGTTGTTGACCGTCGTCTTGCTATATACGCCTTTCCCGCGTCTCGAAACTCCGGAGTGTTGGGCCTCGAGACCGAATTATGTATATGGAACGGGAGAGCTGCGAGCGAGAAGAGATGTGGACGCGGTCGAATGAGCTCTTGTTGTTTGTATTTCGGTACGGCGACTCTCTGTTAGTCTATTCAGATCTCAGTTTACAACTGAGCGCAATCCGCCTGCGGCTGTAAGGGACGTGCAAGCGCACGACGTCGGCAGCTGCTGATCTTGGGGCTCACGGTTCGCCATGCTGCCTCGGATGAACGTTCGCCGGAATTCATTTTATTATCATTATTGCTATCATGATCTTTGTTCTAGTGAGAGCGAGTAGGGGGCACTGGAAAATTTCAGTGGAAGCGCATCTCGGTGCAGATTCGACGAGAGATTCAGATCTCGTCGGGACTCAATTTTTCCGTGCGGATCGGTGGAGCCAATATGATGACGATCGTGTCGTTCCGATTCCCGGATAGCATGGAAACGGGTGCGCGCCGTTCCGCGGCAAACCTGATTCACAGGGTCGATGGTCAGCTCTGAGCCGGTCGATGGGACGGGTTGAATCGGTGCGCGCGAGCACGAACTCTGCTCTCGAGCAGCTTCAATGTTGTTCGAATAAGAGATTAATCAAAACTCTCGAGAGGCTTCACCCGTCATCATCGCCATGCCTGTCGTTGCTACCGCCGTTGTTGAACAGATGGACAGAGAGCATCGATTCGATGAGTGGATTTGCCGAAGGGGCTGAAGTGGATACAAAATACACAAACCGGTTTCGAGATTAACTGAAATTCAGAAAACACACACATGCGCTGCAAAAGCACAGAGAGCGGGAATTTTTCGAAGGTAATGAAAAAGCCCGCGCTGCCTCTCCGCCTTGGTATCCATAGAGTTCCACGCGATCGACAACGAACGTATGCCGGATGCTATCGTATGAACAGTTCAGAACAGTTCATTCCCCGTTCTCGTCCACGGTATTTTCTCCTGGAGCACCCTCATTTCACTTCATGATTCATTCCTCTCTGTGAGGATGATCAATTCAAGTTGCTCATTACCTCATTACTTACGATTTGGATACGAACAGACTGTTTTTCCGAGTTCGATTGCATCGTTGCCGCGAATACTCTCTGATCTCCGCGGCGGGATTGAAGCTGGCGGTAAGTGCGGTAAATGCGGCCCTGTCAGTGGAGACACCGAACCAGGATCTCCCGATCAGCTCCCAACGGCATCTTCAATGGGGGAAAAGGTGTGGTGAGTCTCATCGAGGGGAACAAGACCGAGGAGCCTAGTGAGACGTTCATTCCTAATTCATTGGACGAGAAATCTAGTGATTAGAAATGATAGCTGAAATGCAGAGGGTGAGGTGAGGGGGGAGGAGAATTGGTGAGAGAAAAGCAGCGGACTGGACCCGGCAGAGAGAACTACCATACACCTACTTTTTGTCTCTGCTTTGTGAAGGTCCTCTCACTCCTCCGAAATCTGTTGCAAGGGCGCTCTCTGGAAGACGATTTCTTGACAGTCAGGGTAACGCATGGAAGCTGTTCGCCTCCCTGGGCGTCGGCGGAGGAGAGTCGAGGAGAAGATTGGGTCCTGTCGAAGGAGAAGGGTTTGACGAGTCTTGCGTGAGTCCATTCTTGTTCTTCGAGTGATTTCGCTCTGATGTTTACGGTATGAAAGTCACGGGATAGAAACAGGGAAGTAGCCCTCTGGGGAAGTCCCCTCTGGATGTTTCGGTGCAAATTGCTGATCGAAATCGTTTTCCTCATTTGACTGCAATCAAAACTCTCTGCCTCTGAAGAAAAACCGGAAATAGCTCAGCCGCTGAAGTGGCAACGAGCACAGGAGCAGCTTGGCGGTCTACCCGGTCGAGGACTTACACGGCCGCTCGGATAATCTGCCGACTCGTTTCATTTGACAGTGTCGCTCAGTCCTGACGGGTCATGGGATCATGAATTATTATGTTCGTCCGTTCAATCGGTTCGCGAATCTGTCCACAGGGCCGGCCTAGCCTCAAACTGAGCTCTACAGGTGTTGCAAAATCGCGCGCGAGAGCATCTTATCATCTCGGACGAGGAGGATCCAACCTGCGATTTCCCGAGGAGGAAGGAATGCAGTCAACCAGGAGTGCAACGTCCCGATTGTTTATGCTCCTGATCTGTCATTCCTCTCACTCGGTAGGCCCCCTATTTTGACGTGAAAACCTCTTCACCCTTGGGCTTGGCTGACCTGTCCGATGTACTTCGTCCTCCAGCTAGCCGAAAGTTGTCGCCCTTTGCGGACTTATGATTCGGTCCCCATGAACGATTGCGACGTGCGACAGGGTTGTTCAATGATCTTCACCCTTCTCATACCCCCGAATCCGACGCAGAGTCCGAAGAATCATGATGAATTTCAGGGTTCTTCTATAATCTGATACGGAGGCCCACGACGCGGAACCTGTCAGGGTGCAAAAAGGACCACGGACGCAAGGCATCCTCGATAATTAATCCGAGAAAGCTTCCGAATTCTGATGTCTCATCGAGGTCGAAGTATTCGCTGACTTTGAGACCAAGTTTTCAGACCTGTTTCGTGAATCAGTCCCATGATCCGGGTATGAGTCCGGAACTAGCAAGTCTTCGGCGGCATCCTGGGCGAATCTTGCCCAGGAATGGCGATGGTTCCGCGAAAACGACGTCATGGTCGCGATCGTTTCGACGAAGTTAAGGGAAGTGTGACTGATATCAGCAAGCTCCTATGTTTTCTACAATTATTCACTCTTTTGAATGTCCGATCAATATATGTACATGCCGGAGATGGTACCCTGAGAGTCGAGCAGCCGAGGCGAGAGCGATAATCAACTCCCATCCCGATTCCGGAGCTTCCCTCTCGAGTAGAGAGCGATAACAAAAATTACGAAGAAGCTCCATCTTCGTCGATGTCGGTCATCTCAGGTTGCTACCAAAGCCCCGTTGGCATCGTTCTTCGCGATTGTGTGGGTATAGCTGCCGTCGCTGCCTCCGCTGATGTTTCGAACCTGATTTGTCTCCGCATTACATTGTAGTCACAGAAGTAAATCTCAGTTGTCACAGGCCCCAGAACTCATGCGACCCGGTCATATGCCTCCCGCTTGCTTCCTTCTCGCTTACGTGTTGATTTGCCTGTTGGCAAGCGGTGACCAATCTCCGAGTCAGCGCTTCAGGCTCCAAATAGCAGGAGCCAGGACCGACAATCCAACAGTTGTGTCGCGAGCAGACCTATTGTCACGGCAAACATCACACCGGAGCGAAGATATTCTCGCTCGGCAAACGAGAGCAATTTTGTCAATATTTGTCCTGTTAGTTCATATGACCACGCTTGCATGTAAGCCTGGATGTGAGCCCTGCTCGCCATTTGCTTGGTGGGTCTGTGTTTTTTGACCGTGTGCATATTTGTACGCACGTGTTTATGGACGTGGGACGACAACGTGCCTCCGGCACCTCCATGACTACCAGCCACAACGCGGTACCCAACGGATTCAGTGGCGTCGAACTCCGTGAAGGTCGGTCCCGCTAGCCGCCGATCGAAGGCTTGAGACGATTCTAGTGAAAAAAAAAGAATACGGCAATAACGCAGACCGAGATAATCGTTGCACCGAGTCTGCTCTTTGTCGGAGAACGCCGCGCTGCACTTTCGTTCGCCCGAACAGTATCCAGCAAAGAATCTGGCGACGGGAAATCTAGCCTCGGAGAAGATATCACCTTTGTTTGGCGGTGGCAGCGACGACGGCCGGAGCATGAGGAGCGACCGAAACCCGTCCGAACAATGAGCGATATCGCTGCATGAGGGAGGCGTGCTCGAAGACTGGAAATCTTACACACGGATAAGAAGAAATCTGTACCCAGCCCATAAACAGTCAACGGACGATCAGCGCCGGATACACGGACAGACAGACGAACAACCACGCACGCACAGGAACGAGAGACAGATTCAAAGGAGAAACAAGACACGTTCTCGCTGCCTATTGGAGGCTCCAGCGACTCTGGCAGCGGGAGCGGCGGCCGGAGGAAAAAACTTAATAAATCAGATCCGAACGTCGACCTTTGGACGGAATCGGTTGAGGGAATTCAGCCGACTCGCTCGCTCGCCCGTTCACGCTCAGTATCGACAATCCATAGCTTTCGCAATAATTCTGGAAGTAGGTACATAATCTCCGACGTCGAGGAAGATCCGGAGCTAGCTCGATCGCGGTTTCGCCGGATGCAAGGTTTTCGCCGAGAATGAATTTGGGATGGATCCGGGTCGACCCTGAGACCTCAGACCTCCGAAGACTCGTGAAGATTCCGACTCCCTCCGCGTGAAAACGCCTCCGAACATATCCCGGGCCTCAAAGGCTTGCGGAGAGCTGCCTTCGTCGTAGGAGCAATAATTTTTACAATTATTTTCGTAGGCTCAGTGGAATTATTTAGAACGGCAGATGTTGTTCTTAGAGAGGTCGGATAGTAACACGCGGAATGCGACATGTTTCCCGCGGACGGGAAGCGAAACGGCCTTCATTAAAGAGGCGAATCATCACCGAGGAATGTATTATGTTTGTTTCAGTAGATCACTCAGATCAAGTCAGTGCTCGAAGAATAATCCTCTCTACGAGTGTGATCACAGCGTATCCCTGGGCGTCCGCCAGTTCTATGATCCATGCCTATGAGAGATTCATGATCTCTTCCCCGACTCTGGTGCGAAAGTTAATTTCAGTTCCTATGAGATCACCTTCTAGCGATGAGGACGACCTAATTCGCTAGGCGGCATGCGAGATGCTCCCGGTGTGCAGCATCTCGCGAAACATCGGATGTCCAGTGATCAGTGATGAACACGGCGATCACCCCGCGGGATGAGTGGGCATTCAACTTCTCCGTCCGGAGGGTATTAGCTCACGACTCTGATCACTTCGATATAGATGCATCATCACGTAGATACTGCCTTACGGAGAAAAATGAAGATCACAATGACTAGATTCCGGTATACATGTCTCGGAGTCGGAGTTTCTCTCGCGCACCTCGATAATTTCGGATCGGGATCTTTCCAGTTGCTCTCCCCGGGAACTTCATCGGATGCTACGATTCGAGTTCAAGGTGAAATTTGAAAATAACCTGGAGGAAGATGGTCGTTCTACCAATACAAGACATCTTGCCGTCCCAGGGAGACTGGAGTAGAGATTGGAATACGAAGCTCGGATTTCGACAGAAACTTTCATAATTGGTCGGGGAATCCTCCCTCCGAGCGGAGATGACTCGATCAATTAGCCTCATCGGAACGTGATAGAAGCTGCGGCGAACTTGAATGAGAACAACTTGCAGAGTCGGAGCTCTCTCCGCGCTCATGGACGACTTTCGGTGGTCGAAGCCACGTCCGAGGTCGATCTCCGTTGGAATAAGCGATTCGAATGAAACTTTCGAGTGACGCTGACCGTATGGAGGTAGTTTATTTTTAGCGCTCTGTCAGAAAGTCCATGGTGAGATTGCCAAAAAAGAATCAACTTTTTCGTTGCTATCGTCGTGTTCGCTAGCGTCGGTCAGGTCAACTACCTCAAGCGAATTCTTAGGCCTTCATAGTGACTCACGAAACACATCTTTCGAACAACAGCTCATTATGAAGACCAACCCCACAACCCCCGGACCGCCCATAGTAGGGCCTCAGATGATCGCTAGATCATGATAGCTTTCGTTCCTCTTCCTGTCTTTTCTCGTGCTCGTTCGCTAGCTCGCCGTCCGCCCGGTCGGCCGGTCAACCCATCGACTTGTCGCTCTCTCCTTCTCTATGGTTCGTTCTCAGGTACTGGTGCTGATGGTTGCTTTATTACTGAGTGATCGCTCCGACCGCGAAGCTGATAGGTCGACTTGACGACTCGATCGCTCAGCGACATGAAAACCCCTTATACTGCACGCATCGAGAGTTGAATTATTAAACGTCGGCTCGATCATTGTCCGAATGCAACTCCATGTAGCAATCGAGCAAGCGGAGTAAGACCGTACATACGTACTCGAATCAGAACCCGCTCAGACTCAAGAAACATATCCGATGTTACCCCGGAAATCTCTGATCCGCGGTCGACTTCTGTGAATCGACTCGGCGTAGCGCCGGGTCACTCTCTGAGAATCTCTGAATTCTCCTACAGGCTCCTCAAAAAGTCGATGAGCCAATGCGCTCTTTCTCGAAAATACCAAATAATATTCGAAGAAATCCGCATATACATCGGATATTCTTGGACGTGAAAACTCCCGCTCACGGGGTAGTTTCGATGTGCCTCGTCCTCTATGTGACGAAATTCGAGGCTTTTTGCGACTTTTGTGTCGTCCAGACCAGATCTAGTAGTTGAATGCACCAATGGGAACTGAATCTACGGATGTATCTGCCGTTTATTCTCGTTGGTCATCCCTCAAGGCTCTAGAGGTGTCAAGGAGTGATCCCTGGGGACACCGTGCCTGAATTTAGGTCCATACAGTACATGAATGAGAAAGTATTTTCTCCAAAGATCCTCATGGGCTCGATACGCGGGACACAAGTCATCAAGCTGTGGCAATCCATTAACCGGTGAGTGGGTGAGCAGATCGTGGGGATACTGATGCCTTCGGAGCGACGCAATAATGAGGTATATGCCTCCAGTGAAGACGAATGGTTAATAACGAAAGAACTGTCCCTCACTCTCACTGTTTCGGGAGTCAAAAGGGAGAATGAGACGCAACCTTGAAACTAGTAGGGCAAAGACACGGCATGGGAAATTCTACGAATCGATCCACGGGGAGGACAAGGACGCCTACCGGATGATCAGCGCGACGCCGGGCGGGGGATAGAACGGAAAATGCGTCCTCTCAAGTATCTGGAGCACCATGATCAATGTAATCAAAAAAAGGAACAATTCGAGCAAGTAGTTGAACAAATGACTTTGGTAAAGGCGCATCATGGACATTTTTCCCCGAGTCGATTTTGATCCCCTTCTCGAGTGATTGAAAGTCTCGACTCGAAGAGGTTCCAAGGTGTCACACGATGCCTGAACACGAAAATTTAACCCATTCCGACGGGTCCGAGCTGAAGGTCACGGACAAGCGGTCATTGAACGTGACCCTAATAGGGTAAGCCGAGAATGGGGAAGTCGAAAATAGCTCGCGCAAGCACAGGAGCGGCTACGGACGTATTCCAAGTCATTGAGGCTTTTGTTCTTATGGAGCACTTCCTCCAACGTTGACCTTGATCTCGAAATTGACGTAGTGCGTTGCGTGACGGGCGGTATCAAATTCCGGTCACAGTTTTGATCCCTTGCGAACCATCGAACAAATCCTTTTCCAATGTTTGCCAAAAGACCTTAGGGCCTCCGCGGCTTCCGAGAAGCCGAAGGTTTGTTCTCGGAATACCCACCCCACCATCATTTATGCCCTTCTCTGCAGCCCCCAGGCCGCGCAGGGCCGGAGAAAGACGACGGGAGTAGGGGTAAGGGAACCGTGCCATACCCAGTAACCCAGTTTGGCGAAGGTCCTCGTTTTCCGTGGGGCGTTTTCCAAGACCCCTTTCTACCAACCACCCGTCCACCCACCCACTCTCCTTGACTCTCGTCGGTGCTGTCCCTGCCGCCGCTACGTTAACCCGCCTCTTTTGGGCCCACCCAGCGACCCAGTTTCGGATTCCTGGAATCAAGACACCACCCCACCGTCGGTGCCATCCATGGCGGCCGCCGCCCCCCACCGCCGTTTCCTGCTCTCGTGTTCGTCGAGAACGTTGCGTTTCGCTCAGTGGGTCGTGGACCGGAGCCGCAAAATCACCGAAAGGGACGGCTGAAAATCTTGGCGGAGACGGCCTCAATGCCGTTGACGGCCAAGGTCGGAGCCTCAAGGGCTGACGCTTGTCCTTGGACGAGGACCACGACCTCGGCCCTACATGAACCCCCAATTTTTGAAATTTTTCATCGCGGGAACAAGAATTGCTGATATCGAGGCGCATATTGCTGAGTTCGGCCTCCTGTCGTAAACCGTGATCTTGTCATATCGTACCTCGATCGAAACTTTTGTCTTCGTGAGGCTTCCAACTGATATCTGTTTTGATTACGGGTCAACTGGGGAACCGACTTCTGAATTCCCCCAAAAGCTTCCCGAAAAGATATCTCGAGCTCGTCTCGTTGTTCACTGTTGTCCCCATGATCGTTCCCCGAGAACGCGGCGGCTCCACGTCGATGTTCTTCAAGTCGAAATCCACCTTTGTGGGTCTTCCACGATATCGGAGTTTCGGATGAGAGATGCATGGTCCGCAAACCTCCACACAGACTACACGATAACCAAGCTAGAGCTCCAGCTTAGATACAGGCGGCCACAACAGAAAGTAAGTGCGCGCTGAACAAGACGATGCCGATGCTGCGAGACCCAGCAGGACCCGTGGTCAAGTTCGGTAAGTTTGACGGTGAGAAGGTCCAGACTACTGGTCTCATGGCGACAAGCCGCACCGCTGGAAACTTCGTGTGTAGCTGTGTTCACTGTCACCACGGCCGACGTCGTCGGCTGGAGCATTCGAGTGCGATAACTAATCAAGCCAAGGTCGCAGACGATGTCCGATAACAGCATGACCGGAAATGTCGGTAGCGAGAAAAATCAGAGGAGAAATATGTTCTGCAGAAGGTCAAGAACGTAGTTCGCGCGACTTCGGAGAGCTTGCTATGCACGAATACCTGATATGCTGAGAAGCGAGCGACCTGCGGAGTCGATTTCTCGAGTCCGCGTCCCCCCATATATAGGGCTAGAGGGGCAAGCGACTGCCAACGGCAGGCGGGCATCACCTTTTGTGGACACTCGCTCGGTGTGAATGACGTTGTCGCCGAGTCCACAAAAGCAACAACTGCTGTATACAGAGTTCAGTGTGTCAAAATGCAGAGCGGTCTCCTTAACTCCCTTGTCACGTTCCGGAGGAAGGCGGAAAAAGAACGAAGCAAGAATGGAAGCGTCAGGGCGAGCCAGACCGCCAGTCGACCAGTCGACCGAACGGGCGGCCCGCGTCCAGCGGCCTCGACGACCCTGGTCTACCCTTGTGCAACCTCATCCAATAAGCAAGCACCGAAGGAGAGTCTTCAATTAAACTTAAGACAAACAGTTTGGCTGGTCTCTTCTAACGAAGTGTGTCCCGTCGCGCTAATTATTCTTGAGCCGAGCGTCGCCGTCGTCGTCCGCACTGCCTAAGGCTACTGTTTCATTTGGGCTGCTTGCAGCTAACGCTCCCCAGCCGCCACCTCCAGCTTTTCTCACAACCAACCAGTCCGTTTTCCCTTTGCGACTGTGGTTGTCTCCGATCCCTCCAGGAGAAACCGCACCGGGTACTATGGGGAACCGGGGAGAAACTAGTCTGAGAATGAGCCCGGTATCACCTTCCTCCCTCGTGGCAAGTCAATCAGTCAGTCGGTCACTCGGCCGGTCGACTGCCTGGGGCCGGCTGCGGTCAATTAGACAGCTAACTCGATTGAGAGTCGCGAAAATATCTACTCGGTCCTTTATCAGTGCGTCCTCTGAAACCATCTGCTCGAATTCAGTTTTTCGGATCGCCAATCGCCGGCGAAGACCGACGACTCGTTCCAGTGTCTCGAAGGCCGCCGCGAAGGACGTCAGGCGATTGCGCATAGGGGGCATTCGAGTCGAGGAGCGGGGAGCAAAGAACGCATGCCCGCTAGCTCTGATATTTCACGGAACACATTTCGTGCGTCCACTCATTGCGACTCCCGAGGCAATGGGTCTCCGGTGACATTTAGGACCTCTCGAGGACCATACATACAAATCGTGTATCACACATAATCGGCATATAAAGTCCCGGCAGGACGGGATTTTTGAGTAGCTTCCCAATGTCGCGACGATGGTGAGGTTTGTACCCCAGTGCCGCGCCGGTGGTTGTCGGTCAGCGGCGGTCAGGAGGATCGGCTAGCTCTCAGGCATGTTTAAACGGGAGAAGAGCCTGAGGAGCCGTCCGGCACTCTACTGATCAATTTTGCGAAAAGCAGTTCGACTTTGCTGCTGAGGGGACGGCCCGCGGTATCCGAAAGTGGTGGCGGCTCTTCCCGCCACCAGCAGTAAATGTCCCGCATGACACCATAAATTGCAATCGAGCACGTTTTCGCTTGTGCTCTCTTAGTTCGCTTTCTCTCCGGACTTACTCGTCCGTTTGTTTTCTCGCTTTGGCCTCTGACGCCATTACAAGATTTCACTTGATATTTTTATAGGTTCCATCCTGAGGTGGGGCGAACGAACGCTCGAGCGAACGTCCCCCGCCCATCCGGGAGTTGCCCGCTAGCAGCGATTTCGGAATTTCGAGCGTAAATCGCTTATTTGAAACTCTCTTGAGAGTCACGGGATGAGGGCCGATTCCGCTCATGGGCGACCACATCCAATCGGCTATGAGGTTGCCATTCTCTCGGAACGGTTACACAGCCGTCTGAGCAGTGCATCGTCTTTGTGGAACTCCCCCTCCTTCCCCGCTACAAATTCAATATACGATTCGCCTCTTTTCACAGATCGACCGGTAGGCCGGCGTGCGTCGACGACGCCAGTCGTCGCTGTCGGGGGTAACTCGCCGGGGGTGGGCAGCACTTCTTTAAAGCTAAAAGGTCCGTCGGTCTCTGTTTGTAAATCGGTACCTGTGTATGTGTCCGAACCACTCAAATAAGTCCATTGAAAGCGGACACGCGGACGCTTCTAACCCCATCGACAGTTTTTTTTTCTGCACCGTTTTCAACCCTAGAGAACACCTCCGTCCCAGTCGTTCGTCGGTCGGTCGCTCCGTCGGTCAGTTAGTTAGTTGAAAAGCAGCTCTCGAGAGGAGTTTATTGAGCACGTTTCTGTCTTGTATGAGTTCTTCGCTCTTAAAAGAGTTCCCCGTCATTCAATTTGGTTTCTCCGATTTACTTTCCTCTTCGTCCGTACAACTTGTATCCACAGTATTCTCGGCTCTCCCGTGAAAGCTTCCTAATGCCTGCGTCAACTCGCTCTTCTCCAGAGCCTTGCCGAGAGCTTCCAATCAATCATTTGAGAAAACTCGAAAATAAATAATTTTTTCCGCTGCGAGCATTCAGCGCATTTCTGTCGACGTTCAGCCCGATGCTCGACGCACGGAATCGGCTGGGAATTCTCGGCTTCGGAAAACGCAGAAAGATAACCAAACGCGACGCAGGCAGCGCGGCTTGTCGACTCGCTCGGGAAGGGAGAATTGCCAACCGAAGGGTTTCCCTCATTCAGCACCGCCGTCGCCGGTGTTTCCCTTCTTTAACTCTGGCTTTCTTTTTTCTACGATTTTAATCTTCGCTTCTCGCACCCATCTTCTCGAGGTCTCTAAGGGATTCGAGGATTTCCTTCAGGTGCAGCGCGAATGATTCCAAGCGCCGCTTTCGATTGTATTATGTCACGCCCGGCAGTGAGCGGCGAGCATTCGGAACGGATGGGCTCCTCTCTCGGAAGCCCGGAGCGCATTCTTAGAGAAAAAAGATGTCCCAGTCGGGCGAGCTGTGTAGAGATACGCGCCGAACCGCCGAGTTGACGCCGAGGAGGGACGGCGAGGATGTAGCCGCAATCTGGGCGTAGATAAAACTGTCAAAGTCTTCATCTCTGGCAAAATCACGAATACTGAGCAGTCGGTGGCGTTCTTGAGTTTTGTTGTTCATACTTTCCGCTGAGATAAGACAGAGGGGCATGCCGTCCTAAAGAACCGTCCCGCGCGAGCGGACTCTCCAGACGACCGACCGACCGACAGTCGGAGTGAGTGACTGACTGACGTCAGCCGTCCTTCGGACAGCGTTCGCCGCACACATGCTCCGCAGACACGGACACCGTCGATTCGAAGCGAAAAGCTCCTATGACGCCGCTCGTGCTCTGGTTTTCGTTGAATGGAGTCCTGAGCAAAGCTCTGCTATTAGGAGATAAATTGGAATAAATTCCGTCTTTCGTTGAAGGAGCTGCCAGCCATCTCGCGGTGCGTGATCGGCGGATGCCCTTTGTCGAGAGAGAAGCCCGCGACGACGGCAATGGAACGTTCGATCTTAAGCGGCAGTGGCGAGCATTGCTTGCGAGTACGCGTTCCACGATTTCACGCCTGACGGTTTTCCCTTCCGCGCACCGGTTAAGCCCCCTGCTGTCCCTGATGCTACTGTCGCCGCCGCTGCTGCTGCTCCGACTGCTTCCATACCGCTCGGTGCTGTTGCGGCGAGGGCCATTGATGCTACAAGCGGGAAGACTCTCGCCAACGAACGACATGAATAGACGACAAATTTTGAATAATCGTCGTACGCCGGGTAGACGAGATCCGCCGAAAGGAAGCTCTTTAATGCGTTGCTGGCGCCCTATAGAGTAGCTCAATAGCGGCTCTCTTAAAGTTTGAGCGACGACGTCCTCAACAAGGTCGTCACCCGCTCGTGATCCGCTCACTCGAGCCTTTTATCAGTCGTGTCTTTTGACCTCAGTCGGAGACCTTCTCGAAGCTTTTGAGATTCCTGGCTGAGATTCCGTGGGGAGATAATGCTGCTCCCTCGTGCTCGTCGCTGTTAGGCTCTGGTCTCGATTCCCAGAGGATTCGAGACTCGTCGTTCGATAAGCGACCGTGCTTCTTTGATCGCAAGGCTTGAGAAGCGAAGCCTTTGTGGCGACTTCTCCGAGAAACCAGTAGCGGATCAGCGATCATCGAAAACGATGGACGGCCATTTCCGGATCACCTGACACTGTGTGGACCTCAACGTCTGCAAAACGCGGATGACGATTGGGCGCGAAGCACTCAGAATCAGGCTCCCTTCGGCTAGAATTTGCCCCCACAGTATTCCACCGTACGAAGGGACAGGGATTCAGGAGCTTTCATAGCGTCGGCGTCGGACCGGCCAGAGCCCGAACTCTGGTCAACCGTTCATGGGCTTTACAAACTCTCGTCGAATCCTGAATTTGACACCACAATTACCGGCGAGCCTCAGGATTCGAACCCCTTAATCAGGGATGGTAGCCTACGCTGGAAGGGTGTCGTTGCGCCGATGCAGATTCCGCTTATGGCTGCTAAGTGCGTTATCCACTAAACCATTTCGATGGTACGACTCGTGAGAGGAGAATCTGGAGACAGCGGGTGACGTGTCGATATTTTCCGGGACATCGGAGCCCATATCACGGGATCACGCCGACGCAGAGATCTCGTGAACGTGATGGTTGTTGAGGGAATGGGGTACAAGAGAGCGATGCATCTGGTCGGCTCGATCTCCTCCGGCGTCATGATATGTGCAGAGAACCGTTCCCCGCGCGGCGTATCGTCCAAGTGAATAGTCCTGGACGGGAGAATAGGTGAATGTGAGAAATACCGAGTGAGTCAGGTTTTTTGCTAGCGGAGAATGTCGCATGCATGGTCGTCGTCTACGACGTCTGTACTCGTTGGCTCCCGGTGCTCATTTGTGAATTGCTTTTTCGAGGCTGGCGCCTTCATCGCTGCCGCCGGCCGGTTCAGCTACCGCAGAGATGGCAGCGGCATTCGAAATTGGCTTCCTGGAATCATAAAATGGGGGACATCCTCCACACCCACTACTTAGCGACTTCTCAATGGCTGGTCTCCCCACTCACTCGGTCCCCTCGCGCCATCCCTTCATCGTCGCGCGCCCGCCTGCCTTCCTGCCCGTCTTGCTCCCGATCTCTTCCCGTTCGCCATGGGTCCGGACTCCTTCCCCAAAGCGGTGCCCGCCTCGTCGCTCAGTCGCTACACTTGCAAAAAGCACTGCTGCCGCCATCGGCTCCGTCTCGCGCAGGACTCGATGTATTAGCCGGAAGTTTTATGGCTGACTGAGGTATCGGGGCAGATTTTACTCGTCGCAGAGCCGTTCGTTCAAATTATCTTGAACCCGTTCCCGTTCCGATCTCATCGAGGGGTTTTCTATCAAGTTCTGACACCCGAAACTCGACACCGTCTCGCGACTGGGTCCCGACCGTCAACGGAATCTTGCGCAATCCCGGAAAAACTTCCGATGAACTTGAACTTCATCTCCCCGCGATATATATACTATGCCTGTACGTGGGAGCGAGAGCTCCAATCTCTTCGTACTAGGACCCTGTATGATGTGTTCGGCTCTTCTGGTGATTCGGCAACTGGGGAACCAGTCGATCGGATTCCGCCACAGCGCTTTGTGGTGGTGGGCGGCACACGATCCTTAAAGACCGCTGCCGTCCGAAAGGTCCTTTCGCTTGTGCACTCGTCGTAGGCTTGATTCGTCCTTGAATGATTCGCGGGAACCGGTTTGGCTCGTCGACTGATTCGGCGAAGTTGGTCCAAACATCAACCAAACCACCCCGGTCACCGTAACAGTCGACCGACGGAGGAACAGACAACCAGCCCCAGTTACAACCCACTGACCCAGTTTCGACAGCAGATCCAGACAGCACAAAGTTGGGGCAATCAGCTTTTCAGACCTATGAGAGAGGAAACACGAGAAAAAAACCAACCAACGGAAGTTCGCCTACTCATGCCGGCGGTCGATCGACCGAAAATGTACCATGAGTCTTTCAGAGCCCCGTGAAGCTTCAAAGAAGCCTCTTGTGGCTTCTAGTGACGGTTTTCTCACGAATCACGGTGCACATTATACCGAATCGGAATGACTAAAGGTTTTTTTTTGCGTCCCCGACTGTTTCTCCGCTTCCTCTTCCCTCCATGAAAGCCTCGTGAGCGAATCTCCGAGGAATCTCGAACTGTGGAAATTCAGCGCGATGGAGGTGAAATCTATAGATTTGACGAAAATATACTCTTGGGGAAAATCCCAGTCGGAGACGATGCAGTGAACGAAAAATTTAAGAGAAAGCGAGTGAATGTAAATTGAATCATCTGTCCCCTAGTAGCGTTGTTTCCCGTCGTTCGGCTCGTCTCTTCCTTGCTACCCCTGGTCCATCAATAATCTGCTATCGTCACATCTTATGTCGCCGCCCCTAGTCGGGCGTCCCGTTGTATTTCTATGAAATTCTAGGAATCTTCGACCCCCCGCGCCATTGTTTGGCGCTGACATCTCTCTGCTCGGCTTCCTTTTTGCTCCGCTCGCGAGGAAACACTGAGCAAAGGAGATAGATCTGTTCTAGGAATCTTGCAAGATCTTCCTACTACTGATGCCGCTGCTTGTCTCCTGACTGTGTATGAAATCACAATAGTCGCAAGCGAAACTCTCACCGTCGTTCGCGTCGTCAGCTGCGAGCCAGTGTCTTTGGCTCACTTTTCCATTTTTTTTGTCTGTAGCGAATTTCGAACGCATGAAGAGGCGTTCCAAGCTCAGGGAATCTCAAGCCGCTCGTGATTGGAATTGTTTCGCTCCGAGTGAATACGAGACCAAACTAGTGGAGAATTAGAATGATATCATAATGTCTTTTAGGTATTTTGAAATGTACATTGATCTTTACTGCACGCCGTGGGAAGCTAAACGTTATCATCCCGATGGAGCGCGAAAGCGAAATCAAATCCTCGCTGTATCGATGGTCAAGGAAATTCCAAAACCCATTTCCCGTGTCTTTCCCCTTGCTCCTGTGGCGAGTGGTTGATCCGTTCTCCGGGGCTTCATATCGAATTAAGTGCTTTCTGAATCGGTTCGAGCTTGTCTTCCTTCCTAGAACTAACTTGCTGCCATTTCTTTCCCTCTTCAAGCTCCTCTATCAAGATCGTCATTATCATCAGCACCGGCGGCGGCGGTGGCGGTGGTACCATGGAGTTATCTCTCTTCCCCGTGTCCCTCTCCGAACAACATACGAACTTCCGATCCTTTCCCATCTCAGTCAGTCCCGACACAGCACGGACGAACTCGCCAGTGTGAGCGAGCTAATCCGAATCCGATAATGCGCGATGTTTGCACATTTAGACCCCTCTTTGTTTCGCCACTCGTCCAGCCACCCATTCGGGGAGCGACCGACCGACCGACGGACAGACACACGAACGAGCAGACATACTTCACCTCTCACTCTCTTACGAACACGGCTCAGCACTCTCTCGTGAGGAACACTTCCGAGAAGTCGCCGATTTCTTCCCTTCTCTAAAGGCTTTCAATAGCTGCTGATCCCCGATTCGTGTTATCCAATTCACCCGCGGTCCGTAATCTTCTCACGGGTTTACGCCGACACGACGCGACGAAGACTGGAGCTTTTCTCAAAGGGACTTGTCCGCATCGATCAGACTACAAAAAGATCAGTATCCCCAGAAAGTGAGCCCGCCGAATGTAGGCACAAGCATCCGGAGCCCTCACCATGATTCTCCGTGCATCTACCCTACGGAGTTAGATTGAACGTATGCCCAGTGCGTTCGTACAAAAGTTCTCATACTCTCCCATTTGCGGCCTATTTCTTTTCTACGACAGTCTGCGTAGCTGCTCGCACGCGCGCAAAATGCTAAGCGCTCCTAATGAATTGCAGGACACGGACGTGGAAGCGGTTTTCCCCTTCCGGCATTGCAAGATTGAGTTTTTAGATCCGTTGGATTCTTGCTCTATTAGGGCCTGATGTCAAGTGGTAGCTGAGTGACTATTGCAAGGCCGCTGTGTTGAGGATGGGTGGGGTTTTCCCACGCTGGCCCTTCCCTCCGCCAACCAGCTCTTCTGCGAGGCCGCCACGTACGGCCTGGAGGTGGTTTCGGCCAATGAAACAAACCAGCCTGCTGCAAAGCGAAGCCCGAACTAACAAAACGTGTGCAGTATGGAAAGCTTGTTGTTTGCTCCTACCAAAAACATGCCCCGCCACGGACGCTGGCGCAACCGCTTCCGCTGGCTCTGTTGTTGTCGCCAGTGATGGTGATGCTCTCGATGTTGTTGTTGTTGTTGTTGTTAGTGCTCTGCCATTTGTCGACGGGGTCCCGACTCAATTCCAAGAAGCGCTTCATGCCAGTCCCCTCATTCCGATGGGGACTGCAGCGGCGGCGGTGTCCCCCTTTTTTTGGCTCCTTTCTCTCTCAAAACACTCTAATCAGATGAAGATCAAACAAGGTGAGTGACTGAGTGCCTGTCTGTCGATGGTGTGCGACTATTTAAGCACTCGGTGAGTTCTTGGTAAGCACCAGAATCTCTGTGTCAACTCCGAATCGGAACACTAAGCTCGCTGATACCCTCTGTCATCGGATACGAGCCGAATCGCGATCACTGGCAGACTATCCAGCGACTAATAATAATCATGGACTCGAAGGTCTTTTTTTTCCTCGCGTGACTTCGCCCGCAGCTAGGCACTCAGCTTCTGTAGGCCCATCATCCGGTCGGAGAGAACCGCGGCTAATACGTACGTACATCGAGGAGGACTCCTACGGCCTGCGGAATAGTGTCAAAGCTGACACCGTACAAGCGATACATTGGAACTGCTCACAGCGGGACCGAAAGAACTCTAAAACGGGAAAGATCGATCTATCCGGAGCAAGGAAGAGAAAATGACTGCGAGAGAAGTGTCGCTTCGCTCTTTGCGTTTTACTGCGCCCACGAGCCGGCTCGCCTGCTTGCACGCCGCGCCGGTGTGTATTCCTCCGTCCTGGAAGTTTGGAAAAGGCTCCGTAAATCTCCGGAAAATTGAAGACAGCTCTCCAGAAGGAACCACATGCAGCGACGATGCTCGTTTATATCAATGAATGAACCGTTTCGCTCTATCGAGCAACGCCATTTCTGATTGGGAAATATTGTTAATTATCGCGGCGAACTTTCAGAGAGCGACGAGAACGTTCCCAGTCGGTAGTCACATCTAGAAGATGGAAATCCTTCTCACACCGGTTGATGTCTGCCTATATCATGATGCACGACAGGGGTATCCTGCGAGAACCGGCCGCAATAATCGCTCGACATGTCGTGAACCGGAACCGTAGTCTGCCCTTCGATTAGAGCACGCTGCTCATTGGTGGAATTGACCATATGCGTGACATCTCGGTTGATCGATGACTGCTCTTTTGGGTCCTGAGGTTGCATGTCAGCTGCCGCAGAGAATTACTTTTCGAGCTCCTCTAGATCTTTTGGCGGCCTGCGACAGAGCGAGAAAGTGTGCCTTATCAGCCTAGACCACAGCCATTACTGTAACTGGTCAGCTCGCTGGGGGGGGGCGTGTTATTGTTTTATTCGCCTCGTACCTCCCGTGACTCGATCAGCTCTCGATGGCTCTCGATTGAATTTTTCCTCCCGGAGTAATCATCGAGACGCAAACTGGGACTCGAGGAATAAAACGCGCCCTCCGTGAAATCTCCGCAGTCTGCTCATTATCGGGGTAAGCTGGATGATGTAAGCGCTCGACCTGTTTCTCAGAGCTTACTCGAGAAGAAAAAATATTGTTGTGACAAGTCTTCGCCCCGCTTCGTTCAAACCGGTTGTTTTCTCAACGTCTTAATCACAATGTATCCCGTCTGCGATGAGCGTTCACTGTGTAACATCACTTACGAGAAGATGATTCCGCTCATCTCATGCAGGAGAGGGACTGCGCTCACGACGGCAGCCTACTGGGAATCAGCCTCATACTCTTTGGATTCCTCGCTTCAAGCTCTCCGGAAGACATGAAACTATTGGTTGCTCCGATTGCGGAGCCGTCATCCATCGGAAGGACAAGCTGCCGTTCACACAATGAAGGTACTGTCCCATGCCTCGGCTTGCTGTGAACTAGCCGACTTCGAGGTCGGTGGGGGGTTACTGGCTCGGATGTGGCGTGCCGCTTCCCATTTTGTCCCACGGACACGGACAGTACTTCGGAACACGGTCTGGCTCTTTCGGGTCTGATTTCGCCGCTCGAGAGTACAAAGGGAAAACAAACTGCAGAACCTGAGGCGGTTCTGTCAATGCTCCTCGTCGTTCCGACCGAGCTCCCGGGAATTCGATACAGACCTGCAGCGGGTTTCACACTCGCTGCTTCAGTTTTAGCGAAATTTTCAAATCGACATTCTCCTCTTGAGCTTCCGAGCTCGACTGATTCGACTCCGTCTCATTCGATTCTTGCTGTTCGTCTCCATCAATCTATTTGAGGTTTCGACTCGCCTGCATATCTTACGAAACGGCTTGTTCGCTCGACGTTCTCACCCTTCAGCTTGAGCGATTGCTCGGAGAAGAGTTTCCTCATTTATCAATAGACTTCGTCCGAATTTTCCCGCTCCGGCATTCATGCTCCGAGAGCTTCATTACGGTGAGTTGAGTCTGCAACATTAAAGTTCTCCCGCTGCTCGAAGACCCAGTCGGACGTTTCGCCCTATCCGGTTCGTACTCAATCAAACGTTCCAGCACAGCTGGCCGAACGAGAGAATTGGAATAGCAAGCGATCTGAGTTCGCTACCATCATGGCGATGAATACATTCATCTCTGAGAAATACTTACAAAGCTCACCGGAATATCACACTCCAAGCAGGGAACCGTCAAGGGACGGGGGTCTGTCAAAGACAGTTCATGCATGCACGCATGCATGCAACCATCCATCCGTTTGTTTATCCGTCAGTTATGAGTAGTTGAAGCAAGCCGTGATTGCCTTCTCAGCACGAATTCCTCAGATAGACTTTCGAGCAGGCCCACAGAAGTGGGTGAAGGGGGGGGGGCGCGAGGGCAAAGTCGGTACGGTGGAAGGGAACGAGGCTTCGATCTCGATGCTTGATATGAACGTTCGGCGGTCGAATCGGTGCCTAACTGCATCCCGCACCTCCTAGAGCGTAGGATCGCAGTATTTTCGGCCGACGCCGTAACCCGTATAACTGGATACGTGTGCACAGTGCCTTCCGAAGAGGCTGACGTGTCGTACGGACCGTCACTTGCCCACAATCGCCTTTTCAGGACCATTTGCATAACTTCGGGATCTTTTTCCGTTCTTCATCGCCCCTCGACGTCCGTCGTTCCGCCTGCACACCTTCGGCCGACCGGAGCATCGAGCAATCGAGATAGTCAGCTCCGGCCTGTTCCCTCCCGAAACAGGTGCCGACAGCCGCGGAGTCCATAAAAAAAAAAAAACAATTTATCGTTTTCTGGGTTGCTTCCCCTCTTTTCATTAGCCTTTTCTTTCTCTTCTTTCGTGAATGAGCACTGGTTGCATCGTCGACCATCGCTACCGAAACCGCAATTTTTCCCTCCCGTTCAGCACGCATTCTCTCTCTTCAGTACGAACTCTGAGATTCCCTTAGTCTTCGGAGGCGCATTGAGCTTGAATCTTGAATATTCGGCTATGGAAACGTGACATGGGAAGGTTCGGATTCGGGGAATCAGCTGCCTCCCAAATCCTTCCGCGTGTCGATCTCCCGGTAAAGTTCTCCTGACGCGAGTTTTTCCCGATATATTTTCCTATCCCCGTGCCGTACGGATGCCGGAACTCCAAGGGCAGCGTTAGTTCCCACCACCTCTTGCACGCGACGCGTTCCAAGGTCCAGCCGCTGTGGCGAATGACAGCTCCAACCATTCGATCGTGCAGGACTGCGGAAGCTCGGCAGTCCGCGAGGCAGAGCTCAATTCAGATACTTGCAGAGAGACTAATCAGGGACAGACTGCTCTGTTCAGATGCTTTATCGAGCCGCCAGAATCCACCAGAAAAGCCAGCCTGATTGCAGGAAAGCCATCGAACACAATGGTGTGATTACGAACCATCGGCGACGAGATAGGCGTTCTCGTTGGATAATAGAACAGATACGAATGTATGTATCTATCTATCTGAACAAGTGTACGTATGCATGCATTCGTACATATGCGCGCTCCAGGGAGATCGAGCCGTGTATGTTCGTCGGCAAACGACGTTTTCAATCCGCTTCCAGACCCGCTCTGCTCGCGAAGCTGTCGCGATAGAAACTTGTGAGCTCGTCCGTTCCCGGAGGGTTAAGCACGCCCCGAATCTGATGCGGGAGCGACCGCTGGCTCAAGACCAGTGTCGCACTGCATCCAACCCATCGATGGGATCACTTCCGTGACGGCTATGCGGATCATAGTTCGAGAGGAGCCTGGTCGAGGAGCAGAGTCGAGGTCGACAACCCGTCGTGCGAGTCAGAACTCGGAATCTGTTCTCTGGACTCAATGATTTGCATTATTTGGAGTAGGTATACCTGCTTCGACGCCCGGCCTCACGCGTTGGGTCAAGCCTACTTTTGTCTCGCGTAGCCTTCAGCCCAATCGCTGAGTGAGATAATAAGTTTCAACAGGCGTTGTTGGAATCCGCCAGCACAACAGCCAGAATAATTGATATAGCGCAGATGCCCGGAGATGCCGCGGTGGAGCTGCTAATTGTTCCCACTTGATTGGCACTCGTGTTGCATGATTTCGAATCGGGAGCAGAACAGCAGGGCGAGCCGGAGGGATTCGGGGTAGCGAAATAATGAAAGATGAAGAACAAGAGATCGTAAGAGCCAATGAGGTGACCCCTGGTCTCGTGCCTATATCGAAACATCTACTCGCGAGTCCCTGGTCGGAAGCCTCGCTATCTCCATCAGATCTCCTACTACATCCGCGGAACAAGTCTAATTTCCTGCTGTGATATGCCGCACCTCAGTGCGAGTCTGTTGCAAACTTTGTTAATCAAAGTTGAACTTTTCGTTTGCTTCGCAAGTTTGCCTCGCGACGGCCGTTTCTCATCAAGATCACGCGATACACAAGCTGTGCCTGGTGTTCCCCATTGAATATCGTTGACGAAAACGCCGACGATTCTCGAGCGCTTCCTGTGAGCATTCCGGAACAAGTGCTGCTGGGACTCTCTTGACTCACTCTATCTTTCGCCCAGAGTTCCGTCATTCGAGAGAGAGACTCCGTTTGATGATCTCGATCATCGATGGACCCTCCACGGGGACGATGCAGTGAAAGCGCCACGCCGAGAAACAAATTCGAGCCTACCGTCGGACGGACAGCAAATCGCATACTGTACGAATTTCCGGCCGACACGACATCCTTCGCGAATTTGCGTCCGGAAGGAAAACCATTCCAGCTGAAACCGCGCGAGCATCACTGGGACGTGTCAACGAGGACGTAAACAAGTGTTTGACGATCCCAACCGAAAAGCTTGTTACATAATTCAAGAATGAGGAACTTTCGGTTTCATTAAGGAAAACGCCAGAGTGTTCTCGTGATGTCTCGCAGCGCTTCCCGAAAGCGTCCTCGGTCGCGACACTATGTCACGTATTCCGAGCCGCGTCTGTTGCCCGTTTTCCGCTTACTGGACTGGAGGAAAAGCTCAAGAGCATAGTAATTGCTCTCTTCGTTCATTTCTTAATTTTTACTCCGGAAAACTGACGAGAGACAAACTCGACTCGGCTTGTCGGCCTCAGGGAAACTTTTTGATGCTCACGAGTGAGCTCCTGTTCCTCGAGAGGGAAAAAACATTCTCCAACCGGAAGCTCCGGCCTCCTTCTTCGCTCCACGATGAGAAGCGAGTCGCCGTAAATACATTTGGCTTTGCGTCGGGGCGTTTCCCTCGCCCCCCGCCGCTCAGCCGAAGAAGAGATTGACGAGGTGAGATTAGGCGAAGCCTCGTTGATTATTTCGCGGCTCTTAATCATTATCTCGGTGATGAAGTACATGAGCGAGGCTTTGATGGTGATGTAGGAACTGTCGTCGCATCGGAGGTCACTTTGGATCGAGCAGCAAGTCCCGTTGGGACCCGGACGTCTTGTCGATGATCAGAAAGTCCGGATGGCGCGTTGCACGCGGAGCACCGACTCCCATTGAGGTTATAAGCCTGTAAGCCGCCTCTGGAGGCGGACCATTCAATCTGTCAGGCCGTGGCGACGCTTCTGCTGGTTGGTTGCTCGTTCATTCATTCATCGAGTCAGTCGCTCCGTCAGTCACCCACTCCGTCACTAATCCTTCCGCCCTCACTGCTACCTCCCCCAAATAATAACCACACAACGAGCAGCAAAAGATTTGGAAGAGTTATTGTAATTGTTGTTATCCGATACTCGCACTAACGAATCAGAGCTGTAGAGTTTTTTGAAGGCATCGGAGTGAGCGGTCCTGCGATTCATCAAGTCGGAAGGTGAGCGCGCCTGAAGCATCGGCGGCTCTTTTTGCGCTTCATCGGAATCATCCTGACGCTTTGGATATGATGGACTGACAGGAACCTGACCATGTATGTACATGATCTCGCCGTCTCCTCATCTCGGATTAGCGTAAACGAGCGATGGTTAGGATCATTCACTGGAGCCGCAGCTCCCGCTAAAGTTCGACTCCATTAAATTGCGGATTCCGCTCGAACAAACTTACACGTGCCTGTTGCTGCTACTCCTCTCGCTTTGGCTGTCGCTGTCTGCCCACTGGTATCGGAGCTATTGCAGGTCACCCACGTCGGCCGAGACCGCGGTCAAAGGTTTCAGCAGGTGGAGCCCCTCCGAGGGATAACGCAAACCCAGAAGCGCGGATGCAAACTTTCGCGGAGGCTTACGACACTCCTCCGCCGACCGCCGTTGCCGATACCATACGCGGTAACATTCTGAGCCTGGAATGAGAGCTTACTCGGTGGAGTTCACAATCGACTACAGATGGGAATTCTCATTTGCGGAATAATCTTCCCTGGACCTAAGGTGCTTATATTCTTCTTTGATCTATCAGCCGGTCACTAGTCTCGGCTCACGACCGAATTCGGCCATATCAAGAAATCTCTCCCGCGTCACTTATGCAGGATTTTCATTAGCTTTGAACCGTCGGATGAGACCTCGTCTCTGGCCTCAAGTTATTTTCCAGTAATTTCCAAATCGCTTCGGTGCGACCGCGACGAGCTTCAGGACGCTCCAGGGACAAGAGAGATCATGGCTTCGCGCAACAATACAGCGAAAACTGGCGATCCATATCGCCTCGGCTCCTACATTGGCAAAGCACTGACTGCAGCCTTGCTCTCTGGCAAACTATCGCGTGGACGGTCGTCTACAGCTCGCTCTGCCTTGCTCGATGATGCAATTTGTACTAATTGACTCAGTGAAGAAGAACCTTCCGCGCGTTTTTTCCTCAGCGTAAGACCATACCAAACGCTCCACGTGCCACATTTGCATATGTATATATCTGATATGGAAGCGTTTCTTAGGCATTATCAACAAGGGAGCAACGGGTCGAGTAACTTCGTCAAGTCATCGTGAGAGCTAACCGAGTTAACTTATACTGTCCCTCAGGACATGAGTACCTCGAGATGCTTCTCATATTGTTGCTCTCTTCGACTCTGGCGAGCACAAAGCAACAGCATTTCAAGTTTTTCAACATGTTAAGAAGAGAACACAGCTGACGGGCTTCGCTTCCAGGTTCAAAGAATCGGGTATTCCGTCGAGGAACGCCTTTCCCTCCACTGGTTTCCCGCCGAAATATCTGAAATCTCGATCCAGTCAAAACCTTTCGAGAGCATCGCTCAAGTAGGTTCGACAACTCACAAATATTATTTCACTGCTCGGACACACGGTCGATTGAATCGACAGCTACTGACGATACGTGTGCATTTCCGTTGTGAGATGGCTAATTTAAGGTATATTTATATGCAAATGCCGGAGACGTCCTTCGTGTGCTTACCTGAGCGTCTTGCCATTCTTCCGCCTCACTAATTATACCTACCTTCTGAATAAGTTGCCAGTCGCGGAACATGCCATCGACCAATATCGAGAATCGAGACAAAGATAATAATTGACACCTTCCTCAGTGTATGCCTCATTCGGGCTGCGACTCTTCCGCTTCGCGAGGACAGAAGCTGAGGCCGGACTTCTGCTATACTTGAGGATAGCTCAGCACAATAGTTCTGCGGGCTCGGATACACGTAAAGGGCGCATGACGGCCCCCGTAGTGATTTTCCTCGATCCGCCACTGGACGCAGTAGAGAGTCCATTCTCTGTCCCAGGCCCTTCATGGAACTAATATCAGTTCTATTCGATTCCGGAGAATCTATCGCTAAGGTGTTCTGGTCGATTCTTCTACTCACGGATGGAATATACATCTTCATTTCATCTTCCGCCGCGAGCTCGGTCATCGGCTCCTCGACTCTTTTGCTCCTTGGACCACAAGCCAACTCGGGCCAGTAGCCGCACGTACCCCGAATACGCCCCCGGAGCGCTCCCACCCCTTGGTCTTTGTAGTCTTACGGCTGCAGAAACTGAGGCACGACAATGGAGTCCAATCTACATCCTACAAGGAAACAGTCATCCAGTGAGTCCGATTGGCCTCGTTGGGACATGGGAATATATTGAGCGAGCATCCTTGACTTTCCTCTTGTCTCTACTGTATGCATGCATCGGATGAGGTCAGTTTCGCTCAAGCCTCACCGATGACTCACAACGCCATGGAAGCAATCAAGCGAGTAGGAGAACGGAGTTGCCTCCTTATTATCTTTCTACTCGGCTCTCAACAATCGTCAAATACAATCGTCGACAAGAACGATCGGTCATCGCTCGATTAGCAGTCGGCCCGGTCCCCTGATCGAGGGAGCTCTCCGATCCGGCTCGTATGCAGGAAACAACGGATGTCTTCTGAATGCAGGTTCCCCGAAAGTTTCTGGGGCGACGTTTTTCTGTTCAGCGCCAGATTGCGTCGCTCAAGTAGACTCGAGTTTCTGGCTCCGCGATTCAGCGCCCACGCTGTGGTGAGAACCGTATGTGAATATGGTCAGAAACGGAACGAAAATGTAACGGAGTCCAAATAATGTTCTCTGCCCGCGAGTATCTGGAAAAGATATCTCTCGGCAAAGTTCGACAGCTGGCAGACCCGCTAGGAGGCTTTCCAACTTGGTGGCTCGGACGAGGCTAGTATTTACGAGAGGACCATTGGCCAATGAACGCAGATCTTCTGACCAGTACAACTTGTAAACTCATCAACATGCAGCCTGATGGCGTGTGTGCTCTCCGACGGCTCCGTTTGCGGCCGCGTCGGCTATCAGGAGCACATGGAGCGCCGAGAGCGAACAGGCGACTGGGGCATCAGACGGTCACTCGTTTCATCCAGGATGTTTCGTTTGGGAATTTAATCGGGGGGGGGGGGGGGGANAGACACTTCCATGTTTGGGAAGCCCTGCAGCGACGAGAACCATCGGTCAGGGTGGAATTTTCATGATAAGAAGTGGGGGGCTCTCCTCGCGGCTTGTCGTCATCATCTTGCAGTAGAGACGCGAGAATTATTCGTTTTTGCAAACGCGCTTTTTAATTTCGCTAAAACACATGGCCCATCTCTGTTAGTTTCCTCTCGCTATCCCTCCCACCGACTCCGGGCGAGAAGGAGAGCGAATGCAGCCGAGACCATTGCTGAGAAGTACATCGTGAGAGAGAGGGCGACAGTCGAAATGAGCCCAGTTCGAGGTTACAACTCTAGCTCACAGCGGAAGTTAACAAAGATAACAGCGATGCGTGAGACCTCCGGAGCCGCCGTTTTGAACTCGCGCTGTCACGTTCCGCAACGACTCTCGGAATGTCCTCATGGCCGCGCATGGCATTCCGTGACCATGCGTCTCCAGGGTGCAGTGTTAATTTGTTATCAGGTGAATGCGAATGTTATAATAGAGAACCATTCCAAAGATAAACACCACGGGTCACTCCGCAGCCAACCGTCGATGCGGTTCGCCGTTCGGGATATTTCCCTCTTGAGAACGCTCTCGCTCGGAGCGAACCAAAGCTTCCCGAAGGTGAACCTCGACTTGGGGTGGGAATCATGATTTCGTGTGTGTTCGCCGTTCATTTGATATTCTGGCTTTCGAACGAGAATAGACTTGCTCGACTTATCTCTCGGATCTGTATTCTCCGCGAGCACAATTTACGATTTCTGCCAGACCGCGCGGGTCCGAAGCCGCTAAGGGACGACGGCGGCGCCGGCGCACGTATCTTCTGAAGCCCGATTCCGTTCAGGTGACATTTCACATCGATACATCATGCGCTCATGTTAGCATGCAGCTGGATATGAGGGAGAATTCTTTTTGAAGAGGGAGCCAAAAAGAAAGATGTAATTCTTATTTGGCTCAACGCACATACATACAGACATACTTCGGATCCGTTTTCTGCTCTGAATTAGGCAGAAAAGCGGGTGGGCTGACGAGCAGGGCAGAGTGCGCGACCCACTCACAGCAGTTTACGGCGAGATTTAGCGTTCGCCGTAAAAAAAAGTCGGCTTTCACGCAGATAGCGTGTCCGGACGTGACACTTCAGTTTTCATTGCCGGTCGGAACGCTTTGAAACAGGAGGATTCTATCAAGTTCAGTGTTGACACCGTATCCGTCACATGAATTCCGCTCATCGTCCATTTCCTCCCGTCCCCCTCGCCGTGATCCTCAATCCAAGCGGGAGGATCGAGCTCCAGGTGGAGAAAGCGTAGCGAGGGCCCGAAAGCGATTGGAGTCTATTTTACTCCGTCGGAGTCAATGCACTTGGTAGTGGGACGCGTATGACCAGCGAGATTGTTGTTGGAAATCAGCAGAGTCTTTGAATTCTCGACTGAAACCCTTCAGACTGCATGAAACCTTTGCGAGCTGCGCAAAGCAAGCCAGCCGCATGGAGAATCGAACGGAGTGCAACCATTCTACTGAGATTAAGTTTGCTATTGACGAAACCATACTTCAAAGTCTGCTTTCGATTCAGAGCGGGCTGCGCTGCTCATGATATTCCACTGCGGAGGCTGTCGTTCCCGCGCCTAATCAAAAGCCTCCGGCCCCTCCTCAAGAATCAGTTTTAAACATTCATGATCTCCCCGCAGCTGCTCGTCAGGATTCGTCGTCAACGGGTTCTCTTTGTACGGATTCAGTCCAAATGAAGTATCCACACAGACTATTGACCGGCATTGACGTGCTTCAACATTTCTGCGCGGAGAAACAAACTCGAGACTCTTTATTAAAATGCTCGCATTCATCGGGTGAGCGAATTATTATCCAAGCTGGAAGTTCTGCTCGGAATTCCCGGACTCGGGAAGATTCTCATATCGGATTTAAAGCTCCTCCGTCCATATCGGACGGAAGTACCTAAGGAACTCCGTTTAAAAATTCGAAATACGAACGGACTGCTCGTCCTGTAAAGCCAGGCATCGAGTGCTGCGCCCCTACAAGCCCTTACAGACGGGATCCATGCAGATTGGTTACGAGGAATTGTCCCCTCGGTGAGGCAACTTTCTCCTGGAAGAGAAAACGACACTGTGTAGACTCGAAATAGGCGGGACGCTTTTCCAGAAGACCGACACCGATACGAATATCACTTACTTACCACAACGCACCAGTAGGCAGACTCTCTCACGCGGATGTTGTCAGAGGAACACACAGTACTTTTCTGTTGGGTCCATGGCCTCTTCCTGGGATCGGCGACAATCGGGAGATGTACCTGGAAGACTATAACGGGACCCTTGCGCCATGAGTCCAACTCGCTGGAATTATCGTCTCACTCCAAACATTTGTTAGGCAGCAGGATTCGCATCGAAATAATCAAGCGACAGACTTCTCAGGGAATGGCTCATTCGGATTGAGCGACGACCAAACTGAGCAGGCATCAGGAGAGATCTCGAGAGATCCGATAACCGGAAGAGAGTATTGGTGACGTGCCCTGCCGTTGTTGATGCTAAAATTTGTTGAAATGAAAAACCCCGTTGTTCCTCTCCGAAGTGAGATCGCCCATAAAGCTCCGGGTTTTCGAATCAGGACTTCTCCTTTGATCGATTCTGATTAAACTTTTCATTTTGCCCCCGTATCAGAGTTCGCGCTTGAAACTGCAACCCTCATCCCGGAATGTCTCCAGTGAGCATCCCGGAGTCCGCTGAGACATTGCGCAGTCCGAATAAGTTCCGGAGGTGCGATCTGTTACGCGCGAAATCGATCTAATGTCGGAAATCAACGATTCTGAAAAATCCCTGTTTCCACTTAATCGACACAGCATGCGGCCAACGGAGACGGTCACCACTCGAGCGCACTCACATACTGGAGCTCGATGCGAAAACATACTCGAACCATCAATTCGAATCACTCGAAAACTCTCCAGGCGAGAGCGGGGCGTGCCTCCCCAGTAAACTGATCGGACGGAAGTACCCGAGAAAGAGTTCATCCACTTCTAGAGTGTATTTTCCTGGCTGTCTTTGGCGCTGGACTCAAAAGCTCATTGGACGCCATACTCTGAGCCGTCGCGATGATTTGAGCGCACACGGAGCCAACGAGAGGGGAATCTAGGAGATGAGAAGAGGCGAAACGAAATCATGAAAAAGCGTTTTCTCAGTAAGTGGCAGTCACTGGTTGGCCATCTGGGTGGAAGACGCTCATGTTCCTGGGTCTGTTTATTCATTGCCATGAACAGTCAATCTGATTTACAGTATTTTACAGGGAACTGGGGGAAAGAGACGAAAAATCCGGCAACAACATGATGCCGAAGAAAGCCCTTCTCAAGAGAGAAGAGTTTCAGGAGAGAAAAATAATAAAAGTGGAAGAACCACGGAAGACGGGCGTTTCATAAATACAATCGACTGTTCTTTCGAACTCACAGTGAGCGTAGACTCCTGCTTCTTCTTTCTTCTGCTCGTCCTGAGAATCAAGAGCCGCCTTCGCTTTGTTCACACTCACTCTTCGTCTTTCCCGCTAGCCGCCGTGTCGATGACGGGAGGTTTGTCCGGGCATATATTTCTGCCTCTCTTCGAGGAAACATCTTCGTACATCACAACGCGGCTTCAGTACCGACGCCGCCGACGCCAACAAAAAAGCTTTCTCAAGAATTTCAGTGTTTGAAATCGCGAGCTCTCCGGATCTTATAGCGCTCCCTCTTCGCGCTCACATCAGCTTCTTGCTTCCCTGCGCGCCTGACAACCGTAGCTATCAAACTACATGCTGACGTTCGGATGAACTTTTTCGCGCACCGAAATTAGGCTCTGGCCGCTGAGCTGCAACACCGGCAATGAGAGTCTCACCCAGAGCAGGACGGCAATGCTCAGAAGAGCCGAACGGGGATCCCTACTCGGCCTACGATCACAGAAAGGTGAATCCGTCGGGAAAGCCCATTGCCTCCTCGTTCGATCCCTTGACCTCCCCATTCCGTCGAGAAATAGGTCTCGGAGAGTTGACGGGGAACCCCGAAGATTTTTCCGGTTGAATATGCGAAGCTTCTCGGGCGATGCTCCCACACAGGCTCTCGATGAGACGTCAGTTGGAATTCTGCAGAGAAGATCGACCGCCAAGCGATGGTGGCCAGATGACGCGAGGGTCCTAGCTGTCGAACCGATTGCTCCAATATTCTGGTCGAAGGGCGCGAGCCAGCCAACCCGTATTCGAGGCTTCGTGACCGCGGGAGTAAGCCCGGCAGAGGTCGTATCACAGTCATTCAAGGTTAGCAAGTGCGTTCTCTCCTGAGAGTTCCTCACTGGAACTCCTCCGCTCATGTCGTGGAACGTGCTTGGCGAGAATGTTCCGAAACAAGAGCCTTGATTGCGTAAGCCGCGGTCGAAGAAATGATTCGAGCGCCTTTTTTCTTTGATTCCGTAGACGCCACATATCTTGGTCGTCAGCCTGCTGTGAGGTCTTTTTCCGTGTATCCGTTACCACACTGTTACCTTCCCTCCCTCCCTCTCTGTCCACCGAACGCATTTCATGGGCATCGGTCTCATTTCACAATTTGGCGTTTTCTGTTTCAGATAGACAAAAGCCAATTTAAGGGTTTCGTTGATTCGGCGAAGAGACCCCCGAAAGCTCGCTCCCCTTTTCTCTACGCCTCTCAACAGCCTAATAGTGAGTTGGCCGGCGCAACGGATAGTGACCGAGCGCGTAATAAAACCATAAATTACAGAGGCATGCATTGACACATTTTTTTTTTATTCTCCCGAACGGAACCAATGAGACCTTTCCTGGAACGCATCAGGGAAATGCGGACGCCAGGCCGCTCTTCAACCAAAGACCGTGCACAGACCGTTGCCGTCCAACTCGAAAATATATTCGCATCGATAAAGAAGCATGAACAATTGTATGAGATACTCCTCGGATTCCGAATAATTATGGATCTCGAAGCTCAATAATAACTCTCGAGAAAGCAGAGGCTTCAGAGTATTCGAATATCCGGAGGTATCGAAGCTGAGGGCTTCCAAACGAGTTCTGAGGGAGAAGGGGGGCGCAGCATCGAATCGAGAGAGAGGCTGGATCTGTCATGATTATTGTGTCTGAACAAGTCCAGATCGTAGATAGTCAGCGCGCTGACTGACTCGCTCGTGTAAGGCCCGTGTCAGAGGAAGTTAGGAGAAAGTGAAGTGAAAGTCTATCCTCTCGAAGTATTCGTTCGTGTGCAGGGCGAAGCTCTGTCTTGAGTCGGGATTTCGACTGTGAGATTGAATCCAGCTACTCATGAATAAACATCCTGCGTTCATTTTAACTAAATAGACCGAAGGACAGCGTTCTCTAATCTCCAGGGCACGAGCAGTTCGTCCTGATCACTCTGTCTGAGTGAGATCGCTGCTGCTCATGCTTAATCCGATGCAGAGGGAATCTTAGCCGCCGCAAGCATTGCCGACAAAGCAGAGCAAGCAAGCAGCCAGCCAGCCAACATTTATGTAAATTGCCTCGGCTCAACAGGATATCCGAGGATTAGTTGTCGAGCTTCAAGTTTCTGTTCCTCTTTCAAATACTCTCGGTTTCTTCCAAGCTCGAAAGGCAAGAATACCACTCTCTCCTTTCTCGCTCGGGCGTCCCACCGCGCCTCGCCGCTCCCGATCCACCGTCCCGGCTGCGGACGCGGCCGAGAACCAAACGCGCGGTGCAACAGTTCGCCTGTTGAAGGGCTTGTTGATATCCAAGTTACTGTTCCGAGGATTAAAGTTTACCTCTGGGCCGCAACGTTTCCGTGGAACTCCTACGAACGAACTAGCGATTGCGGCGCAGCACCTAATGCCTCGTCTGAAACAATGCGCTCTACACTTCAACTTCCCGACCAGGAGCCGCGACTGAATTACACTCTGGAGCAGCGGCTCAATATCAAGCTTGCTCCCACGCAGCATACTGGTCCCAATAAAGCGTATCTGTTACGCCTTGGAAAGACATCCCAGACAACCTTCGCTGTCAGCCACGGACTGCATCCTGCTCGTCGACGGCGGCAACTTTCCACGGAGCTGGCGGCGAGAGTCCGATGCAACTTCCACTCGTCGCTTTACCCTTAGGTGCTGCCAGGCGCGGAAAGTCGAATGAAGCTCTTCGACTCCGATCATTGATCTTTGTGAAATACGCTCACTCCAGGTTTTCATATTGGAAAAAAACTCGGATGGGGAAGAGGAGGGTTCGAGGGGGGGGGTTATGCTGAAGTACTGGCGATGCTTAGCTGTCGGTAAATTGCATTTTCCTGTAGGATTCCATGGAGCGGACTTTGCCGCATATGCGCTTCTCTGAATATATCCTGAGAGCCAAACTCTGGAAAAAAGACGAGAATCCGCGCGCGAGATGAACCGCGTCCTGATATGCACGGATTCATCAATCTCGGTCGCCTTTTCGCTCATTTCCCTTGCTCTCTGGCGGGCTGGTTTTTCCTTCACGACGGGAAACTCGGAATGGCTCGTCTAGTTCGCCTGGAGTCGACGGTTACTTCCCACTGAGGAAGATGGTTTTTCACCGAAGGAGTGGGCAGGCCGTCCCCGGACAACGAGACTGCGAGATGCAGCTAAGCCATCGGCACTCGACACAAATAGGCATTTGCCCGCTCTGGGAGAATATCAGAGCGGGGAACTATCCAATAGAAACTATCCCTGAAAACTATCCTAGTCCTGGAAAGGCCGGCTCCAAACCAAGAAGGAAGTCGAATCTGGAACCCGAAAAGGAATCCTGAATCGAGTTCTCCCGCTCCCCCGAACCTTTAGTCGTTTTGAGACTCGGGATCACGAGGGGGAATGCTCCATCCAGAATTTTGAAATTTCTCGGTCTACTAAGCGGGGTTCTGACCGCAACGATGTTTCAGTCTCGACAGTGAGTAGTTCTGACCCTTAGAAGACGCAATGCAATCGTGTCTGAAGAAGAATTCAGTTCTGTTTCGAAACAAATGGGATGAATGGAGAGACAGCGGACCTCGTCAAAAGCGATGGAAAGTGCTTCCGAATTTCTCGAGGCCGAATCAACGATCGGCAAATTCATGCCAAAATCAACTCTGCATTTTCTTTTCTGCACTCTTCCTCGGTCCTGGACCTCGGAGGCAGGGGGCAACGGGAGTCCACAACGATCGAGCGAGCATGCAGCGTTAGCGTCGAATGCTGCCGCTCCTCTCGCTGTGCGGAAAGTCTGGGCGAACGCAAGAGGAGAGGATAATCGAATGGCGAAGATGTCTTATCACGTATGAGCACTTTTCAAGAGGCCCAACTGTTCTCGGGGCTTGAGAACGCCGGCCGTCGAATGGAAAATGCATTTGCGTAGGCTACTAAAATCACCTATCATCTCTGTCTCTCGGAAATCTCTCTATGTTTCCGTCCGAGAGTTCACTCAAGTAGTTCGTTCCCCTCTCCGGTTTCGCGGCTACACTGACTTGTGCTACCCCGCCGGATTTGTCCGAGGGCTGAGCCTCACCTGGCCGCAGACTCTTCATTCTCTCAGCATTCGACTCTATTAGGCGGGAGCTTGTTCCCCGAGACAAAAACAGCTGCTCGAGTGTACCATGTAGCCAACTTTTCCTCACTCTCACGCCGAGCTAATGGAATCGCCATTCCAATCTTCGGAGCAAACTGGGTCCTCAGTTCTCCGAGCTCTGAAAAAAAACTCGAAAGACGTCTCGCCTGAGACGGGCCGGTTTTCAAAAAAGTTCCCTCGTGGAAACTTCGCTGAAATGATCCGCGTTCCCCCAGGTTTCTACCGCTCGAGTTCGCATGATCCTAATCTCGAACTTAGGAAGCAGTGCACTTCGATCGGGACGTCTCGAAAAGGAATCACGCCCGGTGCCTCTCGTTTTCTGGAAGCTCGTTGACAGAGCTGGTTCCTTCCACGGTCGCTCGCCACGCCGAGCATCCGAAAATTCCTGTTCGATGTCAGTACGGCTGTCAATGTCGATTTCGACGCCGCCTTTCGATATCGCAGCAAATGATCTCCAAAGCGGAAACATTGAACAGAGATCCGGCGTGACGCCTTCGCCACGTATGCAGAGCGTCGCACAAGCCTCGTGCACCGCACACCAATCTCACTTTTGAATCGTCGAAAGTAGCACATGTTTGTACGTGGGTTATTTCTCGACATCTGAGACTGATTTCCCGAGACGTTCGGTTCGGATTTCGATACGGGTATCTCGACTAGGAGCTCATATGCGAGACCCGGATTTCCTCGCGATGCATTTCTTAATTCTCGCTCCCAATCATGGTCAGCCATCCCTTGAAGTCACCGCGCCTCCTAGGAGCAGTCTCCCATTCTGGCAGTACCCATCGAGTAAGCCCGTGTCCCGCCGGCCGGCGGGACGGCGGGTGATAAGACCGCATACATATGTGGCTCGGCTTATGCCGGGAGATAATTGAGTGCCAATCCGAAAGTCATTAACACCCTTCGGCATGCAGTATTCAGGCAATCAAACGTGCAAATGCGACTGTGAAAGGACTGCTGCGGTTCTCCCTTCCTCGAAATACAGAAAATACTTTCACAGCGGGCTTCAGACGAATCAACTTTGGCTACCGGGGCAGGCATCGGGTCGGTTTCCGGGAATACCGACTCGCAGTCCCGACATCCTGCCGAGCGGAGGGGCCGATAAGCAGGACATATAAAAGCCTAAAGTCGAGAATATATCACGGGACAAACATACGTTTCGAGAAAATATTTCATCGATGGCTTCTCCGCTGTGGTGGGAGCGACTACGCCCATTCTCAACTCTCCGTTACACAAACACCCCGACCGTGTAGCCGGGAGAAATTTTGTGTTATTCGCTACGTTCATCGATCTATTTATCTAGAGCCTATACAGCAAATGCGGAGCTCAGCTGATCGACATTCGACACTTATCCACGGGCTCCGGAACAAGACAGCGAAGCGTCAAAGGAAGATGAGTCCTAAACCAGGAGGATTCGTGAATAATTATTGAATCGCGATTCGAGGAAGAACGAATGGAGTGATTCTCGTACCGCGAGACTTCTCGACGTTTAGCGCAGGGCTCGACTTGTGACCAGACGGGAATATAATGACTCAGTTCGATTTCCTCATTCTCGCGCAAGCGACTCCTGAGAGCCTCGCTCGAGTGTTGGATGCGCGAGTGCAGATGCCGAAAAGCTTCCTGAGTGTTTATAGATACAAGCGAATGTGAGCGAGGTCTGACGCCAGCCGGTGACCAGTCAGTCTGACTGACTGCCATGCTCCTCAGCTGATCATCATGAAGGATATCAGGATGGCCAAGCTCCTCCCGCAGCTAGCTCCGCCTCTGAGCACGCGACCCAGTTCCAGGAATCGCGATACCCCCCGCTGAAGCTTGGCCCCCCAACCCTGGCCCTCGTGAAGCTCTGTCCCTCCTCCCCTCAGTCGGAGTCTTCCTCAGTCAGCTGTAAGCTCTGTGCGTGCTCGTGGAAGTTTCACTTTGTGTTTCGATTCCGACATCTCATGTAGACACAATGTGTTCAGCTCGGGCCGAGGCACGCCGAAAACGTGACCATCTCAGTGGGAAAATCAACTCCAGAGTCCGAAGTGACAATAGCTACGTCGAACCGAGAGTGGATCATCGCGCTCACTCACAGCGCAATTTGCAGTTGTTCCTTTGAGGTGGAGATGGTCCTTTGGGTTGGTTGGTCGCTCCGTCGCTCGGTCGCTTGGTTGTATGGCTGGATGGGTGGGTGGGTGATGTGAGGTGGGGTGGCCGCCAACCCGATTCCAAGAAACCAACCCGGAACGGGAAGTGGGTTGCGTATCTGACAAGCCATTCCGTCCATCGGCAAACGGGGAAGCCAGAGACAGCCAGCCAGCGAGCAACCATCGGAGAGGCAGAGCACCGTAATTTGTTTCGTCGAATTCGCTTGAGAAAGATTTATGGCGCTTTTCGTGTTTCTGCAGTGAACCGAAATCCATACGGGAATTCTGCTACGGTAAAATTATTCCCGCCAGGCCGACAGAAACGGATATCTCCGAGTCGAGAAGTTACTTCTCTGAAAGTGAAACTATGGAACGTCCACGCTTCAGCTCTCGGCCTCGAACGCTCCCAGTTTCCAACGTAGGGAGAAAGTCGAGAGCCCCTATCCCGCGGAACCTGCGTTCCGTGAAGTCCTGACGAAGGGATTGATGTTCGCAGCGTTGTCGTCCGTGGTGGATTCGCGTCTGGATCGATAAACGTTCGGGTGTTGGCGGCCGGCGCGGCGCCGTGATGGTACGTGCCTGAGCGTTCTTAAACATTCCGTAGAATCTCGGGATCCTGAAAGCGTTGATGGGCCTGCCGACCGTTGGAACGGTTACTTCGCTCAAAATGGACTCAGGGATTAGGGATCTCTACTCGAGAGCGGGATTAGGCCAACAATTTGAACGCACGATTCGATCTCTTTCATTCGTCGCATCTTAGCCCATAATGTTGAGCGGGAGCAAGTTGACACCTTGGTCACGTACTATGTGTCGCCTGAACTTGTTCTCGTCGTTTCGTCCGAACTGTGGTGAAATACTAGGCTTGAGACATTCTGTGTTCGTCCGGTCGGAATGGTGATGCGGAGGTCGTATGCGAGATGGCCATTAGCGACGACTAGTAGTTACATCGGGCGATTGTTGTGATTCGATTATTATAGATGGACATGTATCACCACTCTGTGCTGCGATCCGCTCGCCTTGATGAGGTGGTTGTTCATTCCTTGGTGGCCATCGTCGTCCGTCTGTCGCACCAGGTGAGATGAGTCTTTGTCTCTTCGATCGGCAAGAGGATCGTCGAGGGTCCCATCGTGGGGAAGAGCATAGATCGTTTCCATATGAGAAGCGGCGGCCATTAGTAGGCTCTATGGCCAGTAACACTTTGGCCTGAGAGCAGCGCGGGGCGCTAAGATGCCCCTCTCGCCTGCGACACGATCTTCTGCCAGCAGAAGATCGTTCCCCATAAGTACCCGACCTGGATATGACCAGATGGGCTTACGAATGAAAAATGGGGTGAACGATATCTGCGATTATTCTATCGGTGATGTCGCCGCGCGGGCTACGCCGCGATTGGTTACAGGGGTCAGGGTGAGGGGGTCAGGGGTGAGGGTTCACGCAATCGGAGAAAGAAAATATGAGGAATAGATCTCAAGAGACTATTCATGAATACCTGAGCAGATCGTTAGGTCACAGAAGTCCGACGAACGAGGGAAGTGGATACACGGAGTCCACACACGTCGGAGACTCGACAAGTGCAACCACTATCATGGTCTCTCTCTCAGTTTTGCTATAGGAAAGCGCAAGCGAGTAACGAGTTGGGCTCCGTGAGTTGAGAGGAATGTCTCCGATTCCGCACACTGCCGCAGTAATCAGCGGAGGAATTTTCGAGCTCTAAAGCGGCAATGAAGTGTCACATTTTCCTTTAGTTAGTTAGTCGTCAAATTGTACTCGGAGCGCCTGCCTCGATTTGAGTCTCACTGAGGTCGGCGGAGAGCTGGTCTCCCATCTTTCATCCTCCTGTGGAACCGCCTGCGAGCCCTCAGATAGCCGAGCCGACTGTCGAGCACTTTGTTTCCCGCTCCGAGTTCAAGTATGGCTGAGTTAATCGTCATTAAGAGAAGCGGAAAATGAGAAACTGAGGTATGCGATGGTCTATTGCACCGATTCAACGGACACAGCTGGAATTCCGGAATCAAGGCAACGCTCTCAGTCTGCGGGAAGATCACTGTTTCCCGTCAGTCTATTTCCGCGTATGCTGCTTGCTCATCCGATCCGTTCTATCCCAGGTTCCGGAATCCGTGATTTGCGTTGTGGGACTACGACTCCGATTTCCCGACAATGTTCGGGAGCGAGCCGAGTTCTTAGGCGGGAGACCTCGTGTAGGACCTTTTGTTGTTGGGTAGGACCATCCCTACAGAGATTCTGGTTGAGAGACACGCCGACGGTCGAGCGAGCGCAGGCACGAGCAGACGCACGGGTGCGCGAATCCGTTTCGCGGTGTTCGTCTGCCATCCAGACGATGTTGTCACCGATTTGACAGTTTGCCCTTGCTTTCCCTTGTCCATAGTTTGCATTGCCGCTCTCGGGAACGGTGGCAGCGTCGATCGGCATCCGGACCAATGAGCCCGAGGCGTTCCAAAAACAAATCAACAATAAGCTCGTCCTGTTGTTTCTTCGCGCGAAATCACCATCGTGTGCTCGACAATCGTCAGACGGACGGAGTGACGCACAGACAGACGCGCGAATCCAGACAAACGCATCGGAAACAGCGTGCAATAACTTAAGAGCCTAAGTCGATCTCGCCTAGGGCCATAATCGAACAGGACGAGAGGCAGAGAGGAAGTATGTATGCAGGAAGCGCGCGCGCGCGTCCACGCGCGAAAGTATCTGTTCCTCACTTCGATCTGTGACGGTCGACATTCTAATGACGCTGTCACTCGTCCTGGCAGGTGTCGGCAAGCTGTTGGTTTGTTAGACAGAATCATCCGCTGTGCGTCGGCGAGTTCGTCAGACGAGGATCGACAATCTGCGCGGCACGCGATTCCAGGGAGAAAGGATTCGTAGAAGAATTCAGACAAATTTGATAGCGCCCCTGCTACGGCGTCGTCGACGACGACAGCATTTGCTCAGGGAGACACGGAGAGCTAATCAAAGACTTGCATCGAGCACTTCCAGCAACACCACCGCCGCCGCCCCATCGAACGGGTTGAGGCCGACATCGAACAACGACGAGAGCCGAAGAATGAGAAAAGCCCTCGTCGCATGCGTTTCCTCCCTCTTCCCGGCGATGCGTCAGCGGCGGTGGCGACTACACTCCGTATCCGATGCGAAATTAAACTCTTTCTCCGAAGTCTCAACTCACCCGTAAACCGATCCGAACTCTGCATCGATTCCTTCGACCAACGTTCTAGCCGAGTACCCGACAAGGGTGCCGGCCTGCGCTCCTGAAAATCCATGTTTGAATGCGTACGGATTCTCTGTACATACTACGTGTATGTCAACGCGGACTCGTTGAATCTGAACAAAGTTCCTGCATTTGAACAATGCGTGACTAAGACAGTACGATATCTAGTCTCCGGCGATGCGTCGTCGGAGGTCTAATTCTTCAAATGCGCGTCCTGAATCCTCGACCATCGGTACCAGACAGCATCTTCGATACTAGTGATAATAATCACCTAATTGTCCATATCGAGATTCTTGCGAAAATTATTCCCATTGAATCCTCCCTCTTCCCGAGGAGCAAGCTCTGACGACCGCGGAGACATCGTCTGCCGATTCATTTGCTCCGAAACGGGGGCGAACTCTCCGAATCCTCCTCTCATCGAAGAGCACCTAATCGTTCCCAGTATGTCCTGCAGCGCTCTCGTGAGCTCAAGAAAATCGTCGCTCATCTCGTGGATCAAATGCAGAGGAATCCGGCTCGAGTCGACGTGAAACGTGCACGACCGCTGAGAGAGGGAGGAACAGATACTGTCGGACCTGGTTCGATTGACTCCTTCGTATCAGCTTAAGTGACTGCTCACTTGTCGAAGTCCATTTTCCCCGCAACCAACGACGTGACTCTCATTCAAGGTTATTGTCAGGGTCATTGGACACAACTGTTGCAACCCATTGACTTTGAGTGATATGTGTACACCGTGTGCCCGCTCCCGATCGCGCGTTTCGCTCGTCTTATCCACGGGAACAAAGTTCGCTCAAAGTCTATCCCTCTCGGAATCTTGACCGACGGTCCCTCCGTTCCCATCACTCACCGTTGCACTCGGATAGAGAGGACTGAGATCATCGAACAAGGTAGCTATGCTCCGTCCGAGAGTAGGTCCACCGTTCCGTGGGTGGGTCAGCGTATCTCCGTTTCTTCTCTCGGTAACCCCCGTTTCTTCTTCTGCCATCCAAAAGACCGAATCACGTAACTTCTCCGCATCGCTCGTGGCTCGCCACACAGGCGAACTCGCCCTGCTGCCCCCAACCTCTGCCTCGGCTCCCACAAATAACCATAACCACTCAGCATTGGAGCAAAGCGACTACTCTTAGGGATTGTATAAGCAAAATCAAATAAACTTAACGTCCCCCGCCAGTTGTTCGTTGACTCGCTTCATTGAAAGACACACTCATCTTCGTGCTTCTCCCGGTCGGAGACTCCAGAGTGGCAGTCAGTGCAATCTCCCGCGAACCACTTGCGAGCAATCCCCGTGGACAATCAAATTTTTCCCCCGGACGCGAGATCAATTTGCTCGGAATGATCGTCCGACGAGCAAGACGATACTGCAGCGTGCCAGTCTTTCTCGGCCTGTCACGTATGGACCTGAAATCGTGACAATGGCACAAATGTTTCTCCGTGAACCAATAGGAGGAGTTTGTTATTTTCGATGGAGATCGATGGATGCAAAACACACGTATCGTTTAGACACCGGGAGTTGACCCTCCCGGGTGGACTTGCCGGTGGACTTTATTCCCATTTGGCGACTATGAATTGAAAATATTCTATGAATTAAGACTATTCAAATAATTGTGACCATTCATTCAGTGCCCCTGAGTTTTGTGAGGTCAGTCATTAGAAAAATAACGAATTTCGCCTACGGAATTGCCGTTTTGCTGGCACGGTGCCTTTCATGACGATGGAGAGGTCGAAGATCTTCGACTCAATATGTCTAACCCTGCAGTAGGACTCTGTTTTCGTTGACAAAAGCCGGACTCATCCAGTCATCAGCTAGCTTCCTCTGGGCATCCGGCATCGGTAGATGCAACTGCATCGACAGGCAGCAGTAGACGTAGAGGATGCGGAGTTTGGGTTATGCCTAGTCTTTCCGGGTAGCGGTTTGTTGGCGTGTCCTCTGTATCTGTCCTCGTCCCGATTTCGACTTGGTATGTGCTCTATAAGCAGCAGCAGGAATGCAAACCTTGGCTCCCATCTTGGATCCCATCTGGAGCATCGGCAGGAGCGCCTGAGTCACTCGTTGTCGTTCACCGGCGAAAACTTCCGTCCATTTACTGAAAGCGGCAAACGCAGATGTGGGTAATTTCAAAATAAATGATCGATCTCGCAGTGTTTCCGTAACTGCTCCCCTGCCACCGAGCTCCTGAGTGGCGAGGACCTGACGTACGATGTGTATATCATCCCGCGTTTGTCTTCTTCGCCGTGCAGAAATTATTATCGGCGTCGCGCTGTCGCTCCGAATTGCAGTACAGTTCTGTTTCGACATCCTTTCCTAAATGGATGAACTAGAAGGAGACGCTCAGGGCCATTCGATGAATTCCCCAGGATGGAGGGGAAGGGGGGCACGGGGTTTGGACTTGAGCTTTGAGCAGAATGTGCTCGGTTTGATCGTCACAGGGAGCACGCATTCCCTAGACGTCGTCAATATACCTCCGCCGTAACGTCTTTCCTAACAGGCTCACTGATGGAGATGCTCCCATGGCACCAGGACGAGGACTCAGGTAGTTCACCGTGGCGTATTCTGTTTCACGGAGATCGTCTGCTGCCAGATGCCGGGTCTCGGAAGACACCTGCCCCTTGCGTCAAGTTATGGGTGAGCTTTCTTCGGAGCTCGGCTCGCAGCGAACGAATTCTCATTAAGACCGCATCTCGGTAGTGCCGACGATCTCGCAATGAACGCGAAGCGGTCGACTTGTTGTTCCCTCAGCAACAGTCTCCTCCCCAGTGTCTCTGAATAGACGAGACTCGCTCTCGCAGCTCCTGAGTGAGTCCAGAGCGCAATTCATTCAAGCTCCGTGGATTCTGTGATTCCGTAAATCGCGACAAACATCGTGAGCCTGTCACCTCTACTCTGGGATTCTTGTCCGCGGGAAGGCGTGCAATTTGGAGCGTCAGCGGATCACGGAATCAGTGTCACGTCTCACGACGTGGATTCTTCTCCGTCAAGGCTTCTCGGAGGAGGATCAAACTCCGTACACTCAACCTCTGCTCCTCGAGTTCCGACACGGATCCATCGAGAATCTCGAGCGATCATCTCAGCGGCCTGTTCTGTAACAGGCGCGTCCCAATCGATCGGGGAGTACGCTGCAAATACGCTCAAGGACTCTCCAAGCACATAGAGACTGTCTGTCTTGTGTCACGACTCGGCCATATCCCGCTTTTTCTCATGACGTCATGATTCATGAGCGACTCAGCAAGCACTGGAACTGGGGACATGATCACGGCTCGTGACTCGTTCCGGGTGTGTTGTCAAGCTCACAACTCTGCGAGACCCCCTATTGGCTTTGCAAACATTTGACGGCAACAAAGTAATGTAATCGAGTCGCAATTTCCGTGGAGCTCTCAGAGAAATCTCGCCCATGTTGTAAGCAGAGGTACGCGACACTTGGCGACGCGTGAGGAAAATCGTGCATCGGATTCTCTGGGAGCCTAGCTTCCCTCAAACGTCATTATTGCGTCGATTCCACGCAGATTCGGTCCTGGTGTCGAGTTACCTCAGAATGAACTCCGAGCTCGGAATGCATCGGCTGTAGGAGTTCCGCGTCGAATCCGACTCGGTCCGACTACCTCATGCTCGGGATCTGGGGTCATGTTCAGGCAGCTTCTTCCTCGCCGTGGACGGTGATTCCCGAAAACCTTCATACATACATACATTCATCCATTCGTCTGAGTTGAAAACATTCGCAATACCCGCGGCTTCAGACCGATCCGAAGAATTCGAGTCATTCTACTGATTGCAATAATATAGTCGCCCCGCCGCAGTGAGTTTCGCCGGCGGGCTCGGATATTTGAAACAATCCGCAGTGTGCTCGTGCTGCGCAACGGTTCCGCATAGGGACACCATTGCTCCCCAACCCGTTTTATCAATTAGACTCGGAGCTACTGCACAAACTTAACATTCCCATGACCCGCGAGGTTTTCCAGGAAGACATCAACACCCTTGATGTATCATTCAACCCCTCCTATCTCCCCTCGGTCCCTGTCTGCTTTCAGATTGCCATTCAGACTTAACAAGGCGATGTTTCAGTGTCGTTCCCTGGCTCGCTCAGTCGCTCGCTCGACCGCCCGCCTGTTCACTCGGTCGCGAGCGAGCTCGTACATTGGGCTAGCTAGCTCCACCACCACCGCCAATAAAATTCAGAGTCGGAATTCGAAGCTTCATGAGGTGGAAAGGTTAAAAAGTCTGAGGGGATTTCGTATCCGCGTTCTCCCTCACCTACTCCCGCTCGTCTGAGCAGCCAAATGGAATTCGTCAGTCGTGAAATCTGATTTCGGGAAATAGAAGGTTAGAGCAAGGTGAATAAATGATCGATTGGCCGAGATTCGATTTCGGGGATTTGATGACAATTAGCTTATAAGAAGAAGCTCCAGATTACGCGTCGACTTTCGGGCGCTCTATTATCTCAATAGCTATAATCCGCTTCCGGGGATCAGTACATGTTACGTGAATCATTTTCCGGGGTGAAACTTCGACTTGGAGCTCCGGGAAGTTTCAGTCTCATGGACAACGAATTTCGAACGGCAAGGAAGGAGACGAAAAGGTTCTTGACGTGAATGATGGATTATTGAGCTCAGGCGAATCTCTCCGAGAAGGTCGAAGTGTCGTCAACCTTCAGGAAAGCGTCAGAAATGGTCAGAGTATTTGGAGGAAACACGGGTGGTGAGCTCGATTACGTCTCGAAGGAAGGAAGTGAGATTTTGAATCGCGTAGACCCAAGCGACGTCGAAAATCCGCTGGTCCACGATATAGGCTGCCTCCCATTCGCCATTTCTCATGCTTCTACTCGAAACGAACTCTTCCCTGAGCTCACCCGCTCCTCTGCTCGCGATGACTGGAGCGTTCTGTCTGATGTCCTGCTCCTCCTCGTCACCAGTTCCAGGAACCGCATTGTCCTCCACCCTCCGGAGCAAATGCGGGCTTGTCTGCGCGGGGGTCGACACAAGCATTTTAGAGATTTGTGTTCAGGATGAGAAGGAGCCCCGGGACGAGAAAGGGATACGAGAACGCTTCCCAGCAGCTGCCATGAGATTACGCACTGCAAGTACATTTTCCTGACTCAGTTTTTCCCGCCCCGATTTTATGGGTTTCCGCTGAGCGAGACTTCGTGGATGTAAATGTAGAGTAGAACGCGATTAGCGAATGAGGGCCAGGTCGCGCGTGCTCGGGAGCTGCGACCTCTGGGTCGTTACGATTCAACCTTGGATTGATATTAACAAGGAATCGAGACGGAGCTCTCTTGCGGTCGAAGTCTCTGAACTCTTCGATTTTCCTCATCCCGAGGCCTCGAGACAGAACGTCCATGGAGCTGCAGTCGTATTTAAGTTCAGCCTGAAAAATGCACTACCTTCTCGCGGAATCCTCGCCGCTTCGAGATTCATCGGCCAGACTACGCTCTCCCTGTAATCGTGACTTTTTCAACTCCCGTTCCTACTGTGCTAAATTGACGAGAGCCCCTTCACTCCCCCCCCCCCTGCCCCACGTTTTCGGAGTCGAGTAACCCATCGGCAACATCGGAGATTTGATTGGAATTTTGTTTCATCTCGCTCGCCGCTGTCGCCGAGAGCACTGCAATGTGCAAAACACTATTAAGTTGCCAAGCACAGTGCGTGTCTGGCAGGCGTGACATCGGCGACCTCGAAAAGTCCTTAACAGATAGCGAGCGGAGCACGTTGAGCATCAGTTAAGCTCGTCGCCTAATCGTATTCACTCTTCTAGTCACTGTTTGATTTTTTCCAGCCTATCTCCCTTCATGGCGCTCAGGTCCACTCTATATTTTATCGGATCAGCGGCGCAAGTTGAATGTCGTGTTTTCCGTGTGGTTGCTGCGCACAGACATCAGGGAATAGGCTCTCCATATTCCACAGAGAGAGCGTACCCGGAAATATACGTTGTTTCGTCGTTGACTCGCGCCTGTCGCTCTCTCTTGCACATCCAATCGATGGTGCGCAAAGAGTTGGGTTGTCGCCTTGCGTGAGCGGAACTGAGCTTTGGAGTCTTGGAGCAACGATGACATCTTGCCCTCTCCCGTGCTCAGGATCGGGGACCCAGCGGGCTACCCCGGAACCCGATCTGGAAACCGATCAGGCTAGTCGTGAGGGAATTCGTCGCGGAAAATTCTCACAGGGAAGCACGTAAGGGGATATCCCCCTCCTGCGCACCACTCGCTGAAAATATCGGACTCTTGATTCCGGGAGAGACTAAAGAACTCGTTATCACAGCTGATCGTGTGACCTCGAGTCGATGGAGATGGAATATGGATACGTTCAGAACCACCATACATGGGCATAGACCCGCATGTTAGTCAGTGGATGGAGGCTTCTCTGCTTGGAAACTGTGAAGGACGGGAAGCGCCGGAATGTCGCGCTACCGCGATCCGGATCGGACCCAAACATCATCGAGCATCGATTATTCGAGCCTTCAATGAGCTCAATGCTGTTTAAAGTGTGTGTTTAGCGTGTTTGCGTCTATGTGTTCGTACGCGGGACTAATCTGTCGTCAGTCTCCATGCTCGCGGACCGCGCGCACTCCGAGCAGCAGAGGGAGTTGCTCTGTATTTTTGTTATTACAGCTGCCGAACTCGGCGGCGGCGGCGGCGGGTGAAGGAGTGAGCGATCATGCAGGCGAGCATGCAAGTGGATTTCGTTTGACACTTAGTTCACTCAGTGGGCGAGTGTGAGAGCGCTCGCGTCTGAAGTGCCTTTGGGTGTTGTAAGGCGCAAGCGGCCCTCCCGCAATCGCCCGCTCGCCCGCCGCAATCGCACTGGTGTCATCGCAGCCTTCCATCGTGCATCATCGTTGAGCACCGAATGCAGCACGCCGCTCTAATTCCTCGAAATTTCTCTCAAACAAGTTGTCGTCGTCGTTGTTAATCCTCGCCAATGATTACCGATGAGACGTGACGAATTCGTTTGCTCGCCCGCTCGTCGTCGCTCGGTTAGTTCGTTCCTCCGCACAACGTAAATATTTACTTCGCACTGCAAGTTCACGAGAGCGTTGCCCGTCGACACTCACTAGCCAGCTAGCTAGGCTAGAGTTTACTGGCAGCTGTCCGTAACTCGGCGTACATATCATTCAAGCTATCCGAACGTCCACGGCGTGGTGTGCAATCGTTCCGATAGCACAAATGATAACACGTAAACGACGCTTGCTCACTCTATTCCCTGTACGTTCATCATAGCTTTTCCATGTTGTCGTATCACAGAGAGTCCATCGGCGCGGCGGTGGGTCGCTCCGGCGACAAGAGCGACATTAAGCGATGGTTCGCTGATACCTGAGGTGGCTCACAATGCAAACGAGCACAGTTCTTTCGAGGGTCTTTAAAAATTCATTGCAGTCGTTTAACTGGAGAGGCCCCCGACATTTCACGGATTCGACTCGCGGTGTAGTTGTTCCAGACGTGTGGCCGCGTTCATGGCTCACGTTCATTATTTTATCCTTCGTTGGGATCAACATTGTTCCAAACAGCATCTCATTGCACCGTCGCCGTGCAGAAATCAAAGTTGCGTCGGGATTTATTGGCGGATGCGCGAGTTCCGGCTGGCGGCTTCGTCCGAGAACGATGCGATCGATGGTCGAAGGAATAGTTGGAGCATTCGCGGGGAGTCTACGATTTTCCATGTTCAGAAGCGCGGTGGTTCTCTAGAGCGAGCTCATGATGGACTGTGTTTTGCGTAAGCTTTAAAAGAGTTCGGAAGAGCGAATCCAACTTTATATAATGCTCCTTCCTGCATTCATCACTTACTAAACTGAGTTCGAAAAATACATCGATCGGGTGTTTCTTTATAATCTTCTCCCATGGTTTTCTATGGGCCCTCCAGAAGCTTCTTACGAAACAATGATCTATATCAGATTGAGTAACATAAAAAGCACTTTGATTTTCCTTGGGGAAGACTGGCGCTGGGGTAGAGAAAGTTGCGTGCCGATTGCTGCACAATTGTGTTACAGCAGGACCTCCTTCATTTTCATCTCCGATATGTCTTCGAATGAAGTTCTGCCAGCTCGACTTATCGATAGCAGTCTGACATTCCCCCCGGAGGAGAGAGCAAGGGTCGAACCGTCATCGCTGAATTGGATCTCCGCTTGCGGAAGAACCGCAGGAACAGTCGCTCTCTAAATATCCGTGCCTCTTGCGTCCCACAGGAGGAAATTGTAGAAGAGAGCGCGAAGTAGGAAATAAGCAAGAAAGTCGATAATATACACTCAATCCTTGGTCGAGAAAGAGAGAGAGAAAGATTCGCAACGCGATGCCGTAATCTGACGGGATAAACTTGTCTTAATGAGGACTTCGATCATCCAGGCTGAGATTTGCTTTCAGCGGGCCGCACGACCATCCGAGTGGATGACCCGCCGGACCGGTGGCTGTCTCTCTCTCTCTCGCTCGCTTACGGTGTGAAGTTATGTCATTAGAAAGCAAAACTTGGCTTGAGCCATCTACGGCCTGGGGTAATCCCGAGTAAAATATTAAGCCATCTATAGCAGCGGTCGTGCGCTCCGACTTCGAATGCCGGCGCAGTCGGGCGGTCTTTCACCCACTCGTTCATCCAGTTTTCGTTGACTGTGAGAGCGCTTCCCGAGCCGCGTCCCGAGATTTGCGGGGATGGATAAAAAATGGATATGTGTATCTATCAGCCGAAATGAGTAAATTATCCTTGTTTTCCCGTTGGTTTTTTTCGAGGGGAAAAAAAGAAGATCGGAATCCTCCCTCCGTTTCCTGGGATGAGATTCGCTCCGAAGCTTTTCCATGTCCGAAAGGGTAAAAATTTCGATCCGCTCTTCAAGTCCGGCGGGAAGCGCGACCGAAAGGAGCTCTAGTTGTTTTCCAGGATCCGAACACTCCTCGCCTTCAGTGTTCGGATGTGATAAGCCTCATGACAGATCCCTGGCCAGCAGAGGGCTCTCGTGTTTGTTTTAATCACGGAGTTGCCATGAGCCATGATTTAAACAGGATTTGAGAACGGAGCTTTTCGTTGTCCTTCGTCGACGGAGTGCGGGCTTCATTTCCCCCTGGCAGGGCACGTGTCTGAATTTATTAGTTTCCGACGGAAAATCGTGCCTCCGATTTTCCCATCCCGTATTCCGGCATGGTGTTGGATCGGGGAGAAAATTTAAGTCGGACCCCATCCTGAAAGAATTCCTTCTCTGGCGCCGGGGATGATTGTGTCTCGCTGGAGCATTCGGTTCGAACTGAACCGCCTGGTCGTGTACTCAGTCAGCTGAATTGATCGACTTCCCCAACCGCGTTTCTTCCGTTATGATGTTGATGACGGACTTGTGGGTTTCCCGGAGGCACAACCAATCACTGGATCAGATCGATGCCAACGAAAGGCTTGAATGATTCGACGACCATGCCGCGACTCCGGTGGAATGCCGCTCTCGGACTCTTTCACAGGCTTGCTGACACGCATCCACATGCTGCACGCACGCGGGCAGGCAAGCGTGCATTCACGAACGCTTAATTGAGCGAACGGTGGGGCCGATGGAGGAAAACGGGCGAACGCATGTGCGCACGCGATAAACATACAACCGTATCAACACCAATTGTCTTAAACGGTCTGAATAATATTTTCGGTCGCTCTCGGCGTCGAAAGGCATAAAGTTCGGATGTCGAGCCGCGTCCGTGCCTCCGTGGTATCGAATGACCCCGCGCTCTTGGAGTTCCAGGTGAGAACCCTTCGGCGTCGTCCACTGTGGACCATTGGATCCTCTTCCGTCTCCGAAATACAATGAGAACCGGCGATTCGACTTCTCATCGTCCAGCCTGTATCGGGCAGCCTTTTCCGATGCCGACGCGACGGTAGGGACGAAGCCGCTCATCACTAGACCTGCTTCGCCCGTTCCTCCTCGAAATCTCTGTCTTCTGTCCTTTAAAGAATGCCCGCTTTGCTTACAAGATGGGTGGAAGATCTCCTGAATGGAGACATCGTTGACCGGATCCCACGGCTGGATCACATCCATCGACACTCCCAAGAGCAGTACACTCCCAACGATGCGCCGCGGGGCAATTCGATTCCGGATATAGGTACTCGCATTCCACGTGAATGTCCCCTTCCGTGAATGCGTCTCTCCGATGCGAATGCTCAAGGGTGAGGGGGAGAGTCTTCTCGGAGGTGCCCGCGGACTGGCTTACAGGCAAATCTCCCCGAGGGCTCATTAAAGTGAATTGTCTACAAGGTCTTCCGCGCCAATAAGCGGAGTCAGTAGGTCGAGTCGGCCTAAGAGCAAGCCGAGCCCACACTAAAGCCTAGAACTAGGCTTTTACCAGCTATTTTTTCAGACGAATGTCACTCAGGAAGGGATTAAGTCAATTAATATAACAACGACACAAGCGCCAACAAGAGAGAAATCGGCCTAGTTAGCCGACGGAGATTTCCTCGAGATTTGGCTTTGTTTGATGTGGCAACGTCAAGACGTCCAGTCTGAGCCTTCAGACAACGAACAGATTGAGCGGCCGGCCGGCCTACCGACTGCCCCCCGCCGGCCCCTCGAGCTCGTTCTGGTCGCAGTTCTAGTTGAGCGCCTGTGTGTATCTTGGCGAGTGTAGGTTTCAATCAGCGAGCCCAAGGCAATTAATCGCTCAGCGCTGCCCAGTCACTTCGCAACTTGGAGAACAAAGTCGGCTCGCCATCTCAAGAGAGAACTCCCGATCGGGTACAGCTCTCAGAGTTCGGCTTTGAGATCAGGGATCTAAGCAGAGGACGAATGGATGAAAACCTCGGTGGATGAAGCACCGTCAATCTATTAATACAATTCCGAAACAAAACCGGATACCTACGTCGACTCGAGTGGATAATGCTCTCAATACTTCAAGTTTTCTCCGTTCAGGATATCGCTCGATTTTCTCACGCGACATATCCGTCGGGGCTTCAGGGTCGAGGCATGAATGAATCTCATCGCCCCGCGTACGAAATTGAAGAGCTCGATCACCCGGCGGACCCAGGGTCTTCCTCGCCGTCTCCTTACCGGGAGATCAATGAAGGAGGAAGGTTGTAAGCGAACTGCTATCATCAGCTGGGCGTCGGGGAACAATCGATTTCGGTTTTCGCGGAATCCCAACCTTCGCTGTCCAACCCGTCCCATCCTCCCGACGGTACGTTGTTGGCCCTAATGTCCCTTGTTCGGGTTCATTCCGATTTTCTAATAGAAGTGATTCCGGGAAGATGGATGTCTGCCGCACCGGTCTCGGAGGAAGTGCCGAGCTCGGAGCTCCTGGTATACGGCATCGAACCGAGAGTCTGATTGAAACGTTCATGACATCTGATGATTGGAAGCGAGAGATTGGAATTTCAACTCAAATAGAACCGTTCCAGTGTTTAATCGATTTCTTAACCCGATCTCGTCTGAGAGACACTCGGAGACGCTATGCGAAATATTCGGCTGTCGAGATATTTGGAAGAACCTTGACAAGGTCTTCTGTCGTACTACTATGAAGCATCTTGTTTGAACATCTGCACCGGAATAGAACACACAAATGTATGAGGCCGTCTGAATGAAGTCGTAGCATGCATGGCGGAGTAAGGCCTCGCTCGAGTTTTTGCCAGTGTTTGTCGACATGCTCCCTGTTGAGTCTTTCTCTGAGAAGCAGGCTAAACAGGGTGGAATGTTGTGCTGGACCGTTGGCTGGATGATGGGGCCGACGTCCGTGGGCTCTCGTTCGGTTGAGGTCGTATTGAACTTTCTCGAAGCACGAAAAGAGACACGGCAACGAAAAGAGGCATACAGCGATAAGGGTCCCCAACAACTCAAATTGGATTACAGCGGAAAGCCTTCAATTCTTGCTTCTGACATTGGACAATTCAGAATGTCCACCGTGCTATAGCGACACTCCTTGCATCATCCGCCGGAAGTGTATGCCTGTCGCATCAAGTTGCACTTTTGAGTTTCTCCCTCATCTTCAGAAAATACCAACGGGAAGTCGGATTCTCGGAGAGGGGGAGATGGGGGGGAGTAATTCCGTTCGGGAAATTATCGCAAAAGACATAAAAAAAACACCCGATATCCTGAAGTTCTAAACTCGCATCCAGAACACTGATCGACCTGGACTCGGAGCCCAAGTGCTCCAGACTTCGTCAGTTCCTCCTTTCTGAGATTTCGCGTAGGCCAGGGGCAGTTATCAACCAGATGGATGCAGAAGATGTTCTCGGTCTATCGCAGACGCGGTAGAAAATGGAAAATTGTGAGCAGGAGGACAGACCGAGCTCCTACCTAAAGACGATCTTCTATGGGAGAGAGCCCTCGAACTCTTCTATGAGGCTCTCGACGGCTCGATGATCGATGACATCCGTTCTGGTCGAAGGCTTCCGGGGGCCAGCGAGGGCGAGAAGTTCCGCGTATTCGCATTTAAGGAGTCCATCCCTCCGACGGTGGAAAGCATTTCACTCGGAGCAGCTCCGGAGCTATATAGCTGCCAAGTTTGAGGACTTTCTGAGTGAGCTGTCGACTGCGAAGCGAGCGAGGCCACATCCGGTTGATTCGCCAGCGTGTCCACTGGGCATCTCCGACATTTCGATACAGCCCTCCGGCTAAACTTGTTACATTATGATGCTCATTTTGGGACAAAGCCGGATGACGGGCCGCCTGTGGCCAACGAGTCATGCAAAACAGAGGAAGGAGGCACAATTTGTTCTTGCGAGCAGGTCTCATGTCCAGGGCGAGACTCCTCTCCGGGAAGCGGACGAGGACGCGATAGATAGAGGTGCAAAGGCAGGTTCGGATGCTGCCTAGATATTTTCAGAGACAATCGGCTGAGCCTCGTTTTCCGGATCCGAATTCGCCGCCAAAAACCGTCTCTCGCGAGAGAGGAGACGTTATTCTCGAGCGATACTTTTTGTTCCTGACGGTTTTGAGTCATTTCTCGAGAACCAGGCGGAGCTCTCGGAAGGATCGTTTCAACTCCGTACCTACGTATCCACCTACGTTCCGAGTATGGGGTGGAGGAACCTTTGGCTTGGTTTTAGGTGAGTCAGAATCCTGCAAGTATCATTTAATTTTGTTCGGATCAAAAAGCGACGTTCGCTTGAAATCGCGCTGTGGGGATCCGAATTTGCATAGTATGTAGTACGACGTGTTGAACAAGTTGGCGTGAGGGATTTAGCTTGCCGGCTAGATAGACTAGATTTTCTACCACGACAACTTGAAACAGGAACCAACTCCGCACAATGACTTGTGGCCCAGACTTTCAGAATAACTGGCTGCGTGGCTGCCAGGGCGACGTCGAGCAGCAAATCAGACTCCGAGCTGCGAGCTCGCCACCGAGAGGATCGTCTGCGATTGAATAAAGCGAGTCACATGTACCACCAGCGACCTGGAGATGTGAGCTTGCGACTTGACGCCTGCACTGCACTCCGTTGTGCTTGTCTCCCGCGCCTGCCGAGCATACGAGATAGTTTTCGCTGCGAGTCTAAATATCTCACTCAGTCAGCTAGTCAGAGCGACCGAGAAGGAGATAAATCGTCCAGGTGTAGCCGTATCTCGAGCAAGTTCTTAGTCCGGCCTGAAATTGAGACCTGAAACCTGAACTTCCCTGCGAAAGTTCATGAGCACGTGGAAAGTCAATTGCTTGCGAAAGTCCATCTGAGGGCACACCGTCATTCGATTGAGGTTCCGTCTCTCGCTTGTATAAGGGCTCCTTCCTCTCCATACCTCGCTGAGAACTATAGCCGGCAGGGTGGAAAATAGAACCTGCCCATCGTTCTACTGCGATGTTGCTGGATCAGGAAGAGAATAGGGAACAGCAAGGAAAGAACTACTATGCACATTTAGGCCGGCGAGATAAACTTCCAGAAGTGATTTTTTAGACAACCGTCATTTTCCCCCATTCAAGGTGGAATGGAACGTGCTGCTTCCTCAAGAGGACTCGGCGAGCTATGACAACGGCAATCTACTCGTTGTCGATGCCCCGAGACGCTTAAGACGACTGTGGATGGGATTATGGACGTTTTCGACTTCCTAGGAGTCGAATTCGAGGAGTATGAAAGGAGAGTCAGCCTCCCCATCTCTCTCCTGCTTCCAAGTCGCCACTCACGGACTACGGGCGGCGCCAGAGTGTCGACTTTACGGGACCTTCAGTGCATTTTCAGATATCGCCAGACGCCCGAAAAAAAATTCTGCTTGGAAGGAGCGAACGGACGATCGAGAAAACGAGCGGGAGCGTGCCCTATGAAACGTCGATGATAAAGTTCATGCGTGAAGAAGGGAGAGAAAAACTTCGAACGGGTCGCCTGCTGAGTTTTAGTGCCAAGTCTGACCAAGACTTTGTTGAAGTTGCTTGACCATGCTCGCAGTACATCTGCATTTTGTTTCGGACAGTTGCTGATTTAGCTTCCTGTAGATTATGGCTGAAGTTGAAAACACTCCCCTTCCGCTGCTGGATGCGGAGTCTTCGATACGAACTTCGCAACGAGCTCCGAACGGCGACCGCCCAAATAAGACATAGCCTCACGCTGCCGGCCTTCGCGGAGCGTGAAAGCCTGGCGCTGCACGGCCTTCCTCCAGATTCGATGTTACGCGCATTGCATGCGGTGCATGTTTGTGTCTTTGTCATGAGGTTCCATAAATAAGGATCGCGTACTAACTCAAAGTAAACATGGGGGCGTCTCACAGAACGGATCAGATCTCATGACGCTCATGGCGAAGTCACCCGGGGGAATTTAGCATGCTGGGCGGATTGAAGATGCAGGCTTCAACGGAGCGCTTCCTTAGTCCCCCCCCCTCCCTCCCCCACCGGATTCGATCTCCTACTCGGAGTCTCGAGCAACATACACATACACCAACTAAACGAACTCTATTTGTTTTTCACAAATTCATGCGATCCGCTCACAGAGAGTGGATCGACCGATCTCGCGAATCAATCGATTATTCCGCACGAGCGGGAAAGCAACACCAGAACTGCGATATCTGGCTCGGGCTCGGTGAAGCGGAGAGCTGCTGGATCCGGATCAGGAGCCGGGATCGGCACTTCCCCGGAGGACCGATTCGGAAACAATCAGAAAAAAATCTTCAGGAGGCGCGCCACCATCACCCCGAATCCTGAACTTGACCATATCGTAAGTCAGGCTCAACGGCGGTGTACTGCACCAAGCCTTGGTGGTGGGGTGATGGTGGCGGCAGCGGCGGCGGTAGTCATCGTAGTTTTATGCTGCTGCCCTTGGTGGGAACGGCTCGTAAAGTACAGTTACCCAGCGAGCCCTTGCGAGCGTTTGTGGCAGCGCCGTCTCCTTGTGAGAATCACAACAGCGTGCAAGTCCAGTGGTGGCATAAGTGGCGCGCAGATTCAACTTGGATTTGCTTTAGAGATCCGGGATGCTCGAGCGCCATTCATCCACCCGTCCGTCCGTCGATCCGTATCCTGCGCCACGCGATTGTCGGCGGCAGCGGGCGGTAGCAATGGCAGGCAGCCGACACGATTTATGCATCCGGATGCGTTAGAGTGTTCCACTGGACTCGGCATTGACTAGCGAAGTACAATAAATATTGTTGTTTATATGTTTGGAAGCTCTTCTCGTGTTGCCTCCTTCAGGAGGTTATAAAACGAGATACATGCTTACTTGCCGACTTCCTCCGGCGACTCAATGATTTTTGCTTGCTGCGAGCTTCAGTCACTCTGATTGAGTTTCCGCCTCGGCAAAAATACGAAAAAGCCGAACTCTCATCGTCGGGGAGGTCCGCTTCAGTCGGACGAACCGAGAACTGAATACAGATCCGCGCCGCGGAGCGCCGCGATTTCAAGACCGGTCTCGGAAAAACTGACGATGACGACTTCTCCACAAAGACCATTCGACGCATGGTCGGTATTCCACGCGGGGTAGCTCCCCCTGACGCCCGGCGAGGAGGGAGCCCTAACTCAGTCAAAATTGTCGAACGAGTAAAAAAACGAGGTGGATCGGTTGGAAAAGTACCCAGTTGACCGTTTCGTGTCGCTCGCTCATTGATTTTCCGAGAGGACCGCGAAGCCTTTTTCCGTCCTGCGAATTTTCAGGAGATCGACTGTGCTATTCGTTGCCATCGGGAGTCGCAGCGAGGCATCATGAGGTAAGGGTCTGACAGTCTTTCCGGTGGAGCGTGACAAATGAGACAACAACTCGTTTGGGGATCCGCTAGAAGCGATAGGTGTACACCTCTAAAAAAAGAGGACACGGTGAACAATCGAGTACCATGCGGCCAGAAGAGGCTTATTATGCCTCTTTTCAATGGGGGCAAGAACTGAACGCAGGCAGTCAATCGTTGACAAGCGATGCGTTGACGCGAGTTGCGCCTGCTCAGACGATAAAAAGCCACCGAAACGTTAAGGCAAAGTTCCAAGGTGCTCACATAAAGTTTCACTATGGGCTGCAACTTCGTGTGAACCTCGTGAACTGCGGACGATAGGCAGAGAGCCGCTCGTTCTCCCGGCAAGGAACGCTTGGGCGCTTCTTCGCAGTTCAGACTAAAAATCCTCCTTCGGATTGTGTTCTCCTTTCAACGAGTTGGTTGGATTTGACGATCAGGAGCTTCCTCCAACAACTTGAGACGACGCTACTGCTGCAGTCTGTCTGCTCGTCTGTCAGTCCATCTGTTGAACTGTAAGATCGAGTTGCAGCCAGCTGGTTGAAAAGGAATTCTGCAACGCGTCCCGGCTTAGGCCGAAATCCTCGTATGCTGCCGCCACGGATGTTTTGTGTGCGTACAAACGAATGCAAGTTTGTACGTCTTCGCAGTAGCCACCGGTGCTTTCCACCGACTCGAACTCGTTCTGCCCCAGACTGCTGGAAGGAGACAAACGTGCGTGCGGCCGATTCGATTTTGGAATAACCTCAATTCTGGGGCTTTGTCGGTCGAGAATCATGAGCGATTTGCTTAGAATCTGGCTTGGGCACCTCCAATGATCTCTCGCTAGCATTGCCCGGGCATTTTTCAGTGCACGTGGAAGTCTTCCGGAGGCCGCTCTCCCGGTGAAATCGATTTCGCAACACCCCAGACCCACTTACGCCTGCAGGGGGAGTCATCGCATCTGTGAACGAACAGCCACGATTTTGGACCGTTCACTTGAAGTTCGAAGAGGTTCCACGCGCCGATTTGACGAAAACAAGCGATCTCGACCATGGGATACGGCGCAGCTCGCATGTGCTCGCACGGGAACCCGTGCCGGAGACGTTGGTCCGGCTCCTGAGGGAAATCACGCTGTCTTCTATCGTGATTAAGGATGCGCGTTTGTCGCTTCCATAGGACAATGTGACCAAATTCCGTACCGCGCCTGCACCGTGGCGGATTGTCACTCGATATCGAGCCGGTGTCACGCACTCCGTGTCACCAAAGAAACATAATCCGTACTCGTGGCAATATCGTTGGTAACATCGTTGATGAGCAGCTTTCCCCCTCTTGCTACGTCTGCTCATTACAGCGTCTTGTTTAATATTAGCCCGCGGGCCGTTTACCTTCGGGAGTGGGCTTTCAGGACTTCCCTAGACACTCTTTTCACAGTGTATTTGCAGCTCCATTGCGCTTACGGCTGTAGGTCTTCTCAGTCGTTCGCTTGATTCGTAGCTCACAGAGGTAACACTGACTCGTTCGGGACGGACAGATGCAGACTCGCTGAAAGCGACCGCTCGTAATTGCGTTGCGGGACGCGGATCCCTCGAATCTTAGCTTGCACGTTCGCGGATGTTCGTAAGTCAAAAACACGCTCAAGCCGGAGAAGTAATCTCCCGTGGGTAATTCCACTCCGGATCGGATTGCCGCGGAGTTTCCATAAAATTGGAGAATCCTGATCGGAATCACGACGCCATCCTTCTCTGATGGTCTGGTACATCTGGTTCCCTCATTCCAGGGCCTAACTGGATATTTGTTCGAAGGAATATGTATGTTTGCATGGTCGCCGTAGGTTCTAAAGGAAACCTTCGGTGGATATACGTATTTACATATGAGCAAGTTCGATACGACGTATTCCGAGGTCGGCGGACTTCTAATTTTCACTGACTGGCGGACGCGAGCACAAGCTAACACTTGAGCACATCGTATCGTATTGTCGGAGAGGGCAGGCGAAACTTGAGATACTCATTTGCCCCAACTGGTGAAAAGTAGCTTATACTCGAAGAGAATTTGCATTCCTAGGACGGGGTCGACGGTTGTGGATCACGTTTTCGTTAAGTCCCCAACTAGAATACTTCAACGACGATGAGCCGCCCCAGGGAGAGTGCGTGCGCCGGCCTGCCGCATCGGCTCTGGCGAACTTTACGAGAACTCTTCCTCGCAAAGTGTCGTCTATACAGTGTAACCTAATGTGAATATTATTCCAATGCGAATTAAAAAAGTTTCTGCCATTCTCAGTTTAGGACGGATCTCAGCTCACGAGCTTGGACTCCTTCCGCCGCCGCCAAAGACGACGACGACAACAACATCGTATCCTTCCATAGCTTGGCCGACCATCTGTCCATGCGTCCGTCCGTCCGTGCGCGTTCGTCGGTCGTTGTCGTCGGTGACTCCGGTCGGCCTTAAATCTTAGACTTTGGATTAGTGTGAACGGCGGCGTTGGTGTCTATATAGGATCAGTTGACTTAAAATTTGGCACTTTCACCAGGAAGGCTTAAATTCATTAAGGAAGAAGCTGACGGTGACCGAAGCGGCTCTCTCAGCATTCCCATTCCGCTCGCCCTCGTCGCCGCCCGGCCTTTCTTCACCCAGAGCTGCTCGCTCTCGACTTGCAATATATGTGTGCAGGACACGTGGCCCCCAGTTTACAGCAGGAGAGTGAAGCATCGTCGAGGACAACGAGGACGACCTGCAACCGGAGGCCGCTAGCGTCACTCAGAGCGGCCGGCTGGCTGGCTCAGCTCTACACAGCATCGGCGCATGCATGCATACAGACAGACATCCATAGCCGTCCTATCGAAACATTACGCACACAAAATGTCCTTATGGAGAGACAGTGTCCCGCTGTGCTGTGTCATCCCTGCTTGCTGGTTACACCGCTTGACACAGAGTAGATTCGGTCGGAAGTTGAGACACGGGATGAGGAGGGGGCCGCCTGGCATACATTTCGAACTTAGTTCAAACTGGGTCTCGAACACTCCGCCGAACATTGCAAAATATCTGAGAAGAACATTCAAGTGTCCACGTGTGGCGCCGTCGACATCGTTCGACGAAAAAAAATGCTCCTCACTCAACCTAGACTCGACACTCGGAAACGATGTCAACGAAGACGTGCCGTAGCCTGTTCGCTCGTGTACTAATGCGCGCTTACTTGCCGTGATCCGGTGAAACAACGGGAAGCGGCGGGCAACCCGAGAACTAAAAAACTTGAACCAAGGGGAAAAATACCGACAGAGAGCAAACGTGCTTGCTTTCGTGCGTACGTTCCTGCCCGCCTGCGTCAAAAACCTCTCGCGCTAGACTAGGCCTCGCGAACAGCACGGCTCGGGTTGAGCTGTCGGCGACGACTGCAGCGGCGGCAACGCCAACAAGAACTTGGCAATTAGCGCAGATGCGTCTGTTACTCGACTGACTGAAATCCAACTTCGGAGCTTTCAAGTTTATAATCTGCAGTACGTTCGTCTCGAGCAGATAGAGGGATGGGTAAAGAACGAATCTAAAAAGCTGAAGTACATGGTAGACAGACATCCAACAGTTCGCTACGTTTGTCCCCCTCCTCCATCCCTCGCCCCCCACCCCTCCGCTCCCAGATCCTCATTCAGCAGCCACCCCGGACGACCCCCCTGAACTATTCAAGACCTGACAACTTGTTCATTAAAAACTTGTGACAGAGAATAACCACTTGAGATGCCCCTACCCTGCCCCCTTCTTTTGGGCTCGTGAGATCCCTTGTGTCCGCGCAGCAAATCTTCTACTTTTCCGAGCATGATCGTCCGGCCAGTCGACAAACCGCCCAACGGCCCGCTCTGACCCCCTCCCCCCACGCCTGTTCAAGGGGAGAAACACAGGCCGGGGTTTGACCGAAGTAAGATGTTTGAAGTTCAGAATCTCAATTATGAGGGACCACGTCGAGTCGCTGTACTGTCTTCCAATTGATTCCATGGAAACGGAACGACGAACTGAATGCGTAAGTTGAACATTCCGAAGTTTGAGCGAAGTCAAAAGCGGCATCAGCAATGCCGGGCGGGCATGGAACAAAGTTACGCTTGGAAGTCGCCTAATCCCGTCGTGACATCGACGACGATGGTTAGTCTCGTTCGCTCGCTCGTTGCTTCTTGACTCGCCGGCAGTCCGGGGCCGCGACCGTCGCTGCGTGGATTCGCGGTTAATGAGAGCAGGCATATTTGAAATTACCGAACGAGCGCTCTTGATTAAAAGTCGCTAGAACCAACGGTCTCGGTAAAATTTGGCGGGTGATAAAGTTCAGCTTGACGACGCCAAAAGGTTATATTGAAGGCTAGAGTCGGCGATCGGCTGGTTTATCGGCTGGGAGATGGATGTCAATCCGCGGCTCGATGGCTCGGAGCCTGAGCTGATTCGCCCACGAATTGCGAAGCAAGTGTTCGGAGCATCCGATCGGCTTCGCCGGTCAATTGTACGCGACTGGAAGAGAACCTCCAATCGACGGTGCTGTAGGAGTTCTTCGGTGCGAATATTCCCGTTGATTTCGGAATCCCAAGAACTCTTAAAGTCGGGTGGCGCGATAACTTCCCGTGTTGGGTGCTCCCGCGGAAAAATGATTGTCGAGAGTGCGGTGCTGAATCTGTGACCGTCGTTGGACTACCGAACTACCGGGATGAACCAATAAGGTTCCGTTTGTTTTGTTCCGTCTGAGTGAGCGCTCGATGTTCGACCGCAAATAGTGTAACGATGTAAATGCTATCGAGCGTGCTCCCCTGAATGTTCCCCTCTCTAAAGTGACCTGGAGATCCACTCGAGATCCCCTGCGTTCAACTGTCTTCTCCGAACTCGTAAATAAGCCTTACGAGAATGGCGGGCTGAGCGACGGCTCCTGCTTCCTCTCCAGTCGTTCCCTATCTATCTGTCGGTCGGTAAGTCTGTTCTTTTTGCTGCCGCCGCCGCTCGCTCGCCCTGTGTATCAATGACACTTCCTGTGACCGAGTTTCTTCTTCTGAATCTTACTTCCTCTCCAGCTCCCGTAGGCTCGGTGTTTTGCCTTTTAAGGAAGAGAGTCAGTTTTTCCTCATCATGATCTCTTCTACTCTTTCCTTGAATGGCCCATGATCCCACTTATTCCTCGGCGGGGAGAAACCATGTGGGATCAAACGACAGAGGTATCGATCGAGGGCGCAGGTAGATTCCAGCAACTGCTGTGCTCAACTCCTTCTGAGCATGGGTGTCCTGCATAGTTCGGAGAACCCCGCTCTTCCTCTCCATACGCGACGACAATTTCACACTGACGTCTACCCCAGAGGCTGCTTTTCGTGTGCTATCAATTACTCAATCAACAGCGTCGACACTTCTTGAAGAAGCAACTCGCCATAGCCCAGGACCGAAACATCAAACCCTAATCAAAATAAAACCACAGGGGGCGAAGTTCTCCATTTAGTAGCGGAGATCCCTCACGCCGGCCCACCCGCAGAGTCTCGTAACACCCGATGATGCTGGCATTCTTGGAAGGACTTAATATGATCATCAATTACTTTTTCGGAGCTTTCTTTGCCGGCCTTCCGACAGACGCTTGAGCGTCGGAATATATCGGTTTTCCAGCTTCGGCCGGTGGGGAAATTCACGCGTCAGGAAGGTCGATGGAGTGCACTGCTCACTCGACAGGAGAGCTCAAGCCTCAGAGAACGTCTGAGTCCGAGCGACAGTGGCTGAAAAAGTAGCTAAAGAATTCCGGACGAAGGATTCTTCTCCTGCTCTGTGTCATCGTCAGATGTCTCTTCCACATGCGTGATTCAAACGCGCTAAACGGCCCAAAAGTAGGAGAAATAACTAAGCTGGACCGAGATCCCGGAAATCCTGCGGAAAGCCAATAAAGAGGCCGCGCATTGACAGAGGGAAAGCCCGACTGAGAAAGTTGTTCACAGTTGCGCCTTTCAATCAACGGATTTTAGTTGACAGATCCAATGTTGGACGCTGCGACTCTAAGCGGAACCCTGTTACAACTCCGTTGTGAATTACCGATAAGTCTTCTGGTTGCATTAGTCCGAGCAATGAGAGGGAAGTATTTTTAGGGTCTCGACTACATCTCGCTGTCGTTCCTCCCCGATACCACCGATTCGCAGCTCCTCGTACTCGACACTCTCATTGAGTTTAAGCAGAATCCCTTCATTGACGGATTGTGGCAGCCGTTCAGCCGGCCGGTTTCCCTTAAGGTTTCGAAGCTCTAAACTAACAAAATAGGGATGAGCATCGCCATCGCGAGTTCTTTTGACGCCCACGACTTAGGTATTACGTTTCGATCCGGTTTGAAACTTTGGAGTCCGTTGATTGACGGGCTTACCCAGGCTCGATCGTCCAACGACGGAATAAGTGAGTGATTGAGTTCACTATTCGTCGAGTCAACCGAGTCCCGGTTATGGGACCCATCCGTTCGACTCGAGTCGCCGTGGATAGTCGGCATTCGTTGTGCATAAGAGATCAGTGCGATTCGAGTCTGATATTCTTCTCGACAATAATACTTCGGTTGTGGATACATCAGGTCGCATGAGCGTGACGAGCTGGACAACGAGTCGCACGGCAACTTGTTCGGCTACTCAGTGCCGCCTAAGGCGATCTCAAACATTCATACTTTGAGTCTCAATTCGACCCAGCCTGTTGAGAGTCCCCCGTGGACGGTAGTGAGTTTGGTCTACGAGTCCTCCTCGGAAATGTCCGATACACCTACCAAACTGTTAGCTGTCGGCTACCTGGTGGGCCCACCAACATCTCGGTGGGCCGAAACGATGGTTGGGAGTGGCCTTCGATAATTCCCGCCGGACTCGACTCTGCGCATTTTTGAGTATTGCGCAAATATCTCTCGGATCTCCTGTCTGATAAATATTTCCGACACGCATCCGATGCATGGCAAGCCAATCGCGATACTCCACACGAGGCATCATACTTCACGCCGCCGTGAACGATAACTCACAGGGCCTTCAGGAAGTGAGTTCCGAGCGAGTTCAATGGAATCCGCGTTGAGGCCTCCGGCCGTCGGCGTACCAAGCTCCGTCCGTGTACGAGTCCCAGCCCGGGCAGGATTGCCACGAAATGAGCATCGAGCGAGATATTTTGAAAACTCATCATACCGAGAGCCTAAAGTGAAGTCCTAGCGTAAATTGAGGGGTAGTGATAGGTTCGAAAACTCCGCTGGAGAGCCCGGAGGCTTGATGGAGCGTCTCCGAACATTCAGAAACGGGAAACCTCCGCCGTTTTGCGTTTTCTTGCCCGTACACACCGAGCCTCCCCCCACTATGTTCGTCGTCCGGGAGAGCGATACGTTCGGCTTTATCACCGACAACTCATTCGAGAGGATTCGGAGCAGCAACGATCTCGCGGCATTTTCTAATAATTGGGAGACAATTGATTGATTTATACTTTTGTACACATGACGCAGCCGCCCGAGCTAAACATGGAGATCGTCGCTGTCCTTGTCGCGGTCGTTGGCAGAAGCGTTTCGCTTCCGCGAAGAGAGGAACACGTCCCTCATTGTTCCCACGCTGGTTTCAGAGATTTATAGGGCTCAGTGAAGGAGGACTGTAATGCTTTTATAGAACTCGTTTGTTTATGCGCAGTCTTTTGCTTCTCGAAGACTGCCGATAAATGATAAGTGGTAGCTTTCGCGGAGACGGCGTCTCGTGTAAAACACTTCTTGTCAATGCGCTGAGGAGCTCCTTCGAAAGTCTCCATTAGATATCAGGAGTGATTGGCTTCCTCCGCTGCGAGCTGCGAGGAGTGTTTCCAAGGCTGATCGGAATTCAAGTCGAACTTCATGATCATTCATTTCTGGTGCCTGCCCAGCCGAGTACGGTAAACAAAGTCGAGCAGATGTCGGGATTAGTATCATATAAATTCCTCCAATTAGAAGCTCTGTGGTGACAAGGCATCGTAATCTACTCGCATGCGAAACCGGTTTCGTCATCATCGGTTCAGGCCCGATCAAAACCATCTGTTGAACGCTGGAATGTCTTCCGCGGATGACTTCTGCTTTGACGACCACCTGTCGGAGAGACGGGCCTCGTGTTCGCTCATCCTTTTTTTGCGTCCGGAGCTACTCACCAGAGTACCTGTTAGTCAATAACCACAAGCGCCGAGCTCTTTCTCAAGGCGCTTGTTTAACCTTGTGACAAACAACTCCACGATGCTGAGTTAAGAGCCGTTGCGAAAGCGTGCATCGCTCGGAGTGCATCGTTGTTTGCCAATAGATTCCTGGGCCAACCCCTTGTTCGTACGAGGGCAAAAACAAGCGGCGTTCCCCGTTTCCCAACAAGGACCGATTTCCCAACAGCCGGATGCGATGTGTCCCCGAGTCGGTCTCGCGGTTCGGCTTTTTTGCTTCTGTCACCAGATCTCTTCATCGTCGCCGCTGAGCGTTCGGATCGGAGATGAATGACTCGACAAGAGCCCGGCCGGAGCCGAACAATTCAAGATATGATTCACCCCTAGCTATCGATCCTCATGAATTCCATTCCTTCCCTAGGATTTCATTCCTTGTTTCCATGTATTCGAAGTCTGGCCTATGAAGGGAAGACCATTCGGATGATCATTTCAGACATTTGACTTGTTTTCTTCAGGAAAGACTCGAGCTCAATGTCAGCGGAAAGCCAAAGCTCCCCAAATTACATTTCTCCTTGATAGGCTAAGCGGGTTCCCCTTGAAGAGAATGAGCCGAGGAGGACGAATTTACCCCCCGTAGAGGGAATTCGGAACGAAACGTCCACGTACGCCAGACAGTAGCTCTACCCCACGAATTCAGATTCGTGTACTGCGAATGCGATGCGCTGGCTCGCGGAGCTCCGACTCGGGTTCGCCCCGCTTAAGATCAGTCGCGAAGAATTCGCCTCTGAGCTTCTCTCGTAGCCTCCGCGAACTCGTCGCTTGACACGAGTGAGCCTCGTGTCCGCGGCTCCTGCCAATCTAGTTTACTCCTGTTAGGTAGTTTCGAGGAGAGCTTGCGAGGGAGCAAATAGGCACCCAGACGCAGAGCATTTGAGAGGGGTACAACCGACGTATCAGCTCTCTGATCTGAGAAGAGACCCGCGCTGTTTTGTGATAAAACTCATTGAGATATGATATGCGTGAGCGGAGTATGACCATTTAGTGCTCGAATTTCCGAGAAGCTCGCTCTCTTCGCTGTCACGCGTTGAGGTCACTTCGGAAAGACCCGCGGAAACAGCTCCCCCTACAAACGACTTCAACGTAGTGGATCGGAGCATTTCAAACTGAAATCCAAACTCGTTCAAACAACATCGCGGAGAGAGGAATGGGGATGACTGAGTGCGTGCGTGTGGATTCATTGAAAATGCAGAATGTTCAAGTCTGCGAGCATCTTCTTTTCGGCTCAGACCAACTATGTGTGTACGCTGCATATGGAGATCTGACCATATATTGTGAAGAAGAGTTGATTGGCTCCAGCGGCGGGGCTGAGCGGTCCGGGCGAGAAGCAGACAAATAGATAGACGGGCGGGCGGTCGGTTGGACCAACGACCGGGGGAAAGGATAGTCAGTCAGTCAGTCGGAGCGATCCTGCACATCCCCGGGCTCATCATCTTTTCCTGCTCCCGTGGGCGGCGATGATCGTATTGTTAGCTTAGGCTAATGCGCGCACGCCGAATATCTGACATCATTACACTAACTCAATTTAACTCGCACGAAGACATACTCTCACTTTTCTCAAGTAAACCTCATTGATGCTCCGTCGTCGACTCCACATCCACTCTATCCGTGCTGCCCTCGCGCCCACAGTCGGTCGGTCCGCTCGAGTCCCGTTAGCATATGCCTTATCGTTGAATACTGCAAACAAGCAAACATAGTTCAGGATATTCGAGGCTGTTGGTTTTAAGCGTCGTTGACGGAGTTGTCGTGAATTTTCAGTGCGCTCCATGCTGGTGAGCGGCGAACGTCAGGCGAAGTCGAGACGATCGGGGGACGCACAGCTAAGTGAGCGAGCGGGCGAACTGAATTCAGCGAGCCGTCCATGCATTTCATACGATATCGTTCCGACTTCTCCGGAGAAAATATTCAAATCATCAAAGGGCCACTCCGTATTCCATATTGACTCGCTCTGCTTAGAAGAAGACGTCTCCACAAAGGAATACGGCAATGAATTCCGTCGTCAATCAGTAGACGACGTTGGTATTTCGACGACGATGTTGCAAGACCCTTTTTTGCTCGCTGTTATCATGTAGTGAGCCTTTTGAGCGAACGTACTTCCCTGCTGATGGCGAGTGCAGCAAGAAAGGACGGCCTCTGTCATTCCATTGGGTTCATCATCAATGTATCTACATAGCGAAGGAGCGAGGACGTATCGTCAGACTGGTTTTAGTACTTGAACTGATAGTAGGTGCTCACCTCGTGCAGCACGTAGACCGTGCGTCTCCTATGCGGAGTGAGCTTTCGAGAGCTTCCGACAATCTATGAGCAGAAAGACTCCTTTTCGGACAATATCGAGTCCAGATCGTACTTTTTTCAAACGAAATTCACCAGTTTCATACTGATCCACGACGAGAGCGCACTAGAGCTGTTCGTTCCCTCGCATACTCTGCGAACTTCGACCCTGGAGGGCTACTCGTGGACAGAGATCCCGATACGTTCGGAGGTGGCTAGGAAAGCGAGCCAAATCGAAGCGGCTCCGAATGAGGAGCTGCGCCGAGCTACAAGTCATTCGAAGTCTGAAGTATCTCTCGACTTTTGACGAGGTGGAATCCGATCCGACTGACTGGTGGCGACGGCCGATTTCGCGCCTCCACACCACTCCACGCGTTGCAGACTGATCCCAGCTCTCCCGGGGAGCTCGGTTACTGAGAGCAGGGGTAGAATTCGCGACGTGTTATTTTCGAATAAGCCAAGAAAATCGTCCTTGGAGGCGCTGCGGTTGGGATTCCGCGAACCTTTGACTTCTCCACCGTTCAACTTCAACTCCACCATTAACAGGAGGTAGATGTGCATTTCGTCGACGAAGTCACGATAAAACAGAAAGGTAGTCTCATTGAGCGTCTGGCTGCGGATTAAATGGACAAGCGGGTCGGCCCTGTTCGATTGGAAGGGGTTTCTGAGCGCCATTAGGCTTTCTCTTGTCCACTGCCGTTGGTTCTTCGGCATCGGGAAGCCTCCTCTTCCTGTTTTGGCAGTGTGGGTCACCGTTCGCATGCTCTGTTCCAACTCACAAATTCGCGGCTATCTGCCTATAGGCCTCTTGGAGGGGGAGCCAACGGGGACGAATCGAGTCAGCAACCTGCTTAGCACAAGGGCCTTTCCCAGGGGCCTCCTGCAATCACGGACTGACTTACTGACTGACTGACTCACTGAAAGACGTACCGACAAACGGAGGCATGGATGGATTAATGAATGAAGCGAGCGATATACGGACAAACTACGGAAGGGCAGCTGCCAGACTGAGGAACCTCCTGTTGTACGAAGGATTCCAATGCATATCGCATCGGCGGTTCTCCAAATCAGCCGATAATTTGTAATGGAAAAAACGAGCCGATTCGCTCCGAGAAAATCAATGACGCCGGCTTTGATTCCGTTGTTCGCAAACGTTGACAGGATGCTGAGGAGAATTTCAGCCAAAGTTTGTCCGTCAGTGGACGCCGTCCTTCGAGGGAGGATCCGTCTGGTCCATGAGACGAGTCTGATTCCGTCTTTTCTCGTCAAATAAAATTTGGCTTCGACATTGGAGCGAAGGTGCTCACCGTGTCTCTCTCCCTCTAGGCTGATACGGAGGCAGCCCCAACGGAAATTCGGTGTCGACGTCGCGTAGTTTCTGATGCAGCATTCGATCGACGAGCGAGTCGAGCATCATACAGCCAATTTTCTTGAGCTAGACGATACGGGGGTCATGCCGGAAGGAATCCGACAATAATGTCTCTCGAGCAGATTTCCCTGAACTCTCCTGTCAAAAGATCGGCGTGGGACAACAGCCGCGCGGGAGTCCATAATGAACGCATGCACATATGTGGACTCAAATTCACGATCGTAAGAATGTACGAAAGCCGGCGAGTCCGCTTGTCCGCGCTCACTACTAGTATCTGTATTTATATCTTTCAGCTGTGCTCAGTAATGAGGACTCTATGCTGTAGAGATCATTGTTTTATGAAGTGTTTCTGGCCTAAATTACATGCCGTGGTAAGTCATTAGGATAATTGGGTCGTTGCCGCCGCTGCCTTGTTGTCAAGTTTGAATACTTGAGAAAGAGCTCACGCTCGCTTCACGAGAATACGTCTGCGTCTGTGATAACGACTGGGAGGACTTGACCGGAGCAGGAAGGAAACGTAGGTACGAGGATGTGGTCGTATATTTTGAGTATATGGTGGCGCTCGCCAGGACCATAGCAACAACTGCGCAGTGCCTTCCTCCGCTCATGCTTTCGGCAACGAACAAGTGAGCAAACGCATGGGCAAAAAAGCAGCCCGGCAGCGATGGAACGGGCCCTTTTCGTTCGTTCAATCGTTCGTTCAGGGGGCCTCCCGCTTCCATCGCGGCGGCCGGTGTTGTTCGTTCGCTGGCTCGGTCGCTCGGAGGGGCCCCCTTCAAGGCCACCTACTGAACCAAAGAACTTAGTCGCCACCCGTTCGTCCGGCCAACCGGCTACCCACCAAGTCAGTCAGTGAGTCAGTCGTGCATCGGACGATAGGTTCAGGCGTCCAGCTATGGCATTCGAATGAGAATAGCGAAAGTTCGACTCGACGCTCGCTTTTCCTCTCGATAAAATAGGAATCGCGATCTTGGCGCGCCGAAGAGAAGTCCGGTTCAGCTAGCAGGAAAGCAAGCGGCGCCGTATGGTGGCCCTCGGAGAGGGAGTCGCTCAGATATTTCGGAACTCGAAATACCCCGGTTGGAACTGGTCGTCACGTAGAATATTTTATTGGAGAGACGTACAGTCTGACGAGATGAGAGATCATAGATGTACTGCATTTAACTGTATGGTGCCGAATAGACTTATTCCGCATTTGGGGTTTTCCGGGACAAGATTCTGTCGCATTTCATCCTGAGGGAACCGACACATCTCATGGGGCTATGTACGAATGTGGAATAGAAAAGCTACAGAAACCGAAGAAAACTATTTTCGGAAGAAGAAGCCCGGCCTAGGGCTCGAGCTCGACCTAGGGTTCGCGCTCGACCCGCTTTTGATGTGGGGAAAAGTCGTGCAGAAGGCCAAACTCGTCCGCCGCTCCCCCTAATGGGAGTCGGGATAGGCGGTGGTTGTGCTCGATGGTCAAAAAAAATATCGAAAGTCACAGACATCCCTAGATGTGTCAATCGACAACAACGGCAGCAAAGGAATCGTTTGCCTTTGCGGCGCACTTTTTGTTTCAGCGTTGTGAGCATGAGCAGTGACGACACAAATAAAAACAAAAATGATAACACGGAACTGTTGCTCCTAAAAGGGGACAACCTCTCTGACAGCTGGAGTTCGAAGGGTTGATCTGTAGCCATGTGGCTCCACCGTCCGTTCGCTCGGCTCGGTCCGGACTATACATACTACACGCTTGGTCACGAGAAGAACTCGTACCAAACGTTCGTGTCACACGCTAGCACAACAACGAGCACATGAAATGCGCATCTAACGCTTGCTTTCCGCAGTCTCAACGCGGACCGCTAAGCCTTTGTCTCCTATACCGTTTAATGCATCACTCACAAGGCCCTCGATCACATGTTGCCACAAAGTGTATCCGTCCCCCGAATTGTAACAAAATCGGAATCCCATTTCATGACCGGAAATTTCTACAGGTGATCCAAGTCCTACTGTCGTGACGTGCGGTGCTACCGAAAGCGCGGCGGAACCGTAGGGTTCTGGACGTTCGGGGCGCAGCTGAGTTTTCGTCGAAAATTCCCAAGTTGGTCGAGGCGATGCATCGCCTCGAATCCAAACAGAGCGGTGTCGCAGAAACAACATTGTGTTACGCCCTTTCGGTTTCGTTATGCAGCTTCCACCGGTTTTAGTCAGCGGCTTGGGCTCCCACCGAGCGCGTTGTGAGCGCGCGTTGCTCAAGGCCAAATGACGTCACGATGGGTTGACAGCGCAGCTCTGAAAACAGTGCAGATTCTGTGGTTCACCCAGAGAATATCCCGAGGATCCGAAAAGATCGGACGCGCTGCCATTCGAAAAATCTGTCCGAATCAGTCATTCTCAAAAATGAGTAGGAATCCCATTATCAAGCCTCAGGGTTTGCATGAACGTGCATTTCTTCGAATATATCACTCTGAGCTGGGTAACAATCAGAACTGAGCAGCACACTCGGAAGCGATATTTCATCTTGTATTCAAGAATCGTGGTCCCGGTCTCTTCGCTCCGGACTCTGTAATTGATGGAGCACTGCCCGGTGCAGCGGTCGTCGGTATGGCCAATCCACCGTTATCAGAATTGATTGCGTCAATAAAATATTTACCGCTTGGTACGGAAGTCTTGTCGACGACGACGACGACGATTCCCCGTCTCAGTCGTATGAAACTTAACGAAGGCGGATTGACGATTCCAGAGACTTGTCTGAAGGGTTGGGTTGGCATTCTACATCTTACGAGTTTAGAAACTTTGTTTATCAAGTGGTGCTGCTCGTGAGATGCCGTTAGTTTTTTTCCTTTCCATCAGCGTGTTCCTAAAATGGCATCTCCGAGGGCGACTACCAGCGCTCGCACAAACACAGGTTGCTGAGTCGCCCGACCCTCCAACCAAAGAGTTAGCCTTGAACTTGTCCGGTGACCCGCTATAGTTTCCTTCTGTTTTTCGCGGATGGGCGAATCGGTTTGCTGCCGGCAGCGAAACCGTCGGCTAACCACGGCCACTGATCCCAGTCCTCGAGAGTCTGTCTGGAATCCGGTGGCTGGCCATGCTGAGGTCAGGCATGCCACGCTGGTTCGGACCAACATGCTTGAAACATAGTCTGACCGGCAAAGAAACTCTCTAACTAGAGACTCTGCTGGCTACGACGAGAAACAATCTTCCGGATCAGGTTCCACATCGAATCAGCAAAGACAAAGTGTTGGCCAGCGGCAGCGAGCACGCGCGAAGCAAGCAAACTTGGATTTAAGCTCGAGAACGTGTTCGGGCATGTGGAGCGACGCTTGCACGCAGTGCGACAAGCTGCTGCTGCCGCTGCTGTTGCTGTTGTACTCTCCGTGCACACATCCTACTCGTTCCCGCCCACAACACCCTTGGACAGTACGAAGTTTCCGAGAGACAACTTATCCAGAAGCGTCGACTGGGTTAGGCCTGAAGAACTTTGTCCCAATAGAAACGCTCGGTCCGAAGCATCGGGTCGCTTGAGGCGCCGCCACCGCCAACGCCGCATAAGTAGGGGCTTTGACGGCTGCGTTCAGTGGTAATGAAAAAAGTTTGATCTGTTTACTAAGCCTTAACCCGCTGCTGCCACCACGCCGCCCGCCTCGTCCTCGGCCGCGGAGACTAAGAGAGGCCAAGGAAGGGCCACGAGACTCTCCTTTAATAAAGTGTTTGCGCTCGCGAACCCACAATCAGACTGCGCAGTACACAGCGACAGCAGCACAATGTCCATGGTCTTCATTGTGCTCGTCCAAGCATAATCTCCGGACCCGGCGATGCTCTATCAGCTACAGTTCGGACCGTCAGCCCGGTGACCAATGACGCTCTTTCCAACGGATGAGACCTGTTCTACGGAAGCGAGGCTATATCTCCTACTTGTTAGCGGAGAACTTCGGGAGGAGAAGCTGCCGAGCGGAAAACGCTTCAGTAGAGATCGGTTGCCAAAGGCCCGGATCTCGATCTTCTTTGATTGGATTCATATCATCTTTTCACATGTACATGTGATATATCATCTGATAGGACGAAACTGGTTTCATCCTCGGATTCGCGAGAATTGGAGGTAGATGGGACGTGTGCTGCCAGAACTCGGGGCTGCTAAAGTTTACTCGGAACTCTATGGTACTATCCACCTCGATTTCACGGCCCCATAACGTCGCAGGGGTGTCCATCCTTGAATTTTGAATCCGACTGCACAAAGATGTGGACACGCTCTCCGCATTCAGGGGCTTTCTTGTGACATGTCGCTTACCGACTTAGACGGACTACATACCTCGTCTGCGGGACCCTCAAATCGATACGTTCCCCCCTGGTCGCTACGCGACCACGCGCTATGATCGTTCCTCCCGAAATCATAGTTTTTGTTTGCCCAGAGGAAGTGATTTTTCCAAATACAGGAAAACAGGGATTCGAGGAAAACTGAATCTCCCTGTTTAGATTCGAAGTCCCGGGGAGCAATCGATGCAGCAGACTCGGGGACTCGTTCGCGGTGTGCTGTAGCTCCACAGAACCCGCACCTGAAGCCCTCATTCAAGATCAAAAACATCAAACCTTATGACTGGATATGGTCGACTACAACGGGACGTCTCCGCTAGACGAGAATAAGAACTGTCGCACCCATGACAGGATCGCAAATAAAAAAATTACAAATCGAAGGAGAGTAATCGTCCTTATCACAATCCGAACAGGCTTGATTCATTCCTCCCGGGTACAGGTGTTATTGACGAATAGCACAGCATGCCGTCGACCTACCTAAACAGCGGAGCAGGGACGCCAATCGGTGCTCTTGAACTCGTTGTTTGCGAGTTCAACATCAGCCATGACAACGCTATGGAAAAAGTTACCGCACAAGCGGCATCAACAACAAGTAGCTAGAAAGCAGCCCAGCGCGTGCTCAAGGGGCCCCGCCGCCAACGTTTTGCACCGTCACCAGCAGTGAAAACATCAGATCGGAAACTCTCATTTCGTTACGTCAAACGCCACTTGGGTCCGGTAGACTTCCATTGCGGCGATGCCCTTGAAAGCACAATCGCCCTCTGTGTTCCACCCTGTATTGATCTCGAGCAGTCGTTGCTGAGCTGGGTCGGGACGGGGTGGGGTGGGCCCTGCGCCCCGGGGCCTTCCTGGGCCCTCCCATTGTAGGAGTCGGGTCCAACCAGGACAAACTAGGTCACGGCCAGGGTCGGACCTCCATGCTCTCAGGGAACGTATGACATAACAACGAGGGCTCGCGATGGGCTTTCGACGGTTGCCTTGGAGAATGGGGTCTGTAGGTGTGTGTCACTGGGTGGAGGCTTCCCGTTGGAATACGGTCGATATTCTGTTGTAAAGCTGAGCAATGGATGGGACGTCCCTCGCCAACCGCGGCGTCTACCCTCGAAGGAACACCCCATCCCCATGAGGAATTATCGAGGAACAATTATCATTCGCGACCGTGAAATCTATCATAGACTGATTTTCATGATCCTCTTGAATTCCGAGCTCATTGTCTTTCTTCGAGAAGAGTGAAAACGGTCTCAGTGCCCTCGCGAGAGCGAGGATGGAGCAATAGACACAGCACAGAGGTCGAGCTAGAAAATTAGGAATATAACAGATTCTGTCCGACGATGCCACGCATTTGCGCACGTTTTCCTGAGTTCAAATAATGGAGGAGGGTTCCCATAGTACCTCCACGTTTCTTCCTTCACATTACGCTGCTGTTGGGCTGGGATCTTTCGAGCTCAGGGGATGCTTGAAAAATCTCAAAATTGGGTTTCAAGGACTGATCATGATCATGTATTTCTCGAATTCCCGTCAATCTTCCATTGAGTATGCTAGTTTTCTTTGTGGGAAATCCATCGATTGAGGGATCGCACCGAGAGTAATGCCTATCGCCGGGGAATGATGTCTACCGACTTGAACCGGGGCTCCCAGATTAGGAGCAGGCGGAAATCTATGAAACTTTCGAAAAGGAGGAGATCTTCCGTCATTCCCACGGATCGTCATGCCATCTGGTCAGCTGCTCGGAGCGTAGATTCGTTCGTTTGTTTGCTGCGTTCGAACCACCAGGAATGGAAGAAGCTTTCAAGGCCAACTGACGTCACAGACCCACGGCGCGGCGTCGGACCCGTTCGAGTCGGGGACAGTGACGCCATCCATAGCTTGGCTCGCGGTCCGAGTAAGCCGAGGCGGACCGGACAGGCCGGCTCGATGCTGAAAATGATTTGGCGATTTTCAACCGAGGAATAAAGTGAGAAATTTGTTCTCAGCTGACAAATTCGACATTGCGGAGCTGATTCCATTAGTCAGAATGATTGTCGTCAGAGCTCTCAGATCATTTCCAGATCATTTCAGATTGTGAGAAGTTCTGCCGAGTGTTTTTGCTTTCTATCGATGAACGAGGGTCGACGGGAATTCCGCCCGAAAAGACCTGGAGTCGCCTGCGCGGGGCGACTTGATACATGTCGAGCGAACTGTGTCACTTCTATCATCGCTCGCAGTCTTTCTCAGGCCAGGTGAAAAAGTGAGGAGCGTCGACGCTCAGTAAGTGGAACGAAATCTACATAAGTCAGTGTCTTCATACGTCTTCTCCTGTCCGTTCGAATCTTTTACCGATTCACCATTTCATTCATGTTATTGTTCATCCTTCCGTACGACCGCGCTCATATTCTCGGGCGGACGGATCGGAGGATCATGAGTCGGGCGCGATAGTATTCACACGGATCAATAACTGGAAATCGAGATCCTGCTCTGACTGAACGCAGGACAAGGATATGACGCAGTTACCGCGTGGAGCCTCTCCCGGAACTGCTTTCGGTGCTGTTGTTTTCGTCTAAACGCAGGACTGGCAGAAATCGTTGTTGACAATCAGGCGCAGCTGTTTCTGTGCTTCACTGATAAGTTTTTACTCTATAGACGACCTCATCAATCCTACGGAGCGAACGTTTGACGATGGTATGAATTCTAGATGCTGACTCCCTCGATGGACGGCGGAGATTTATTCCAATGGAAACCTCGTAGAAGAGCGATCCTGTTCTCAACTGAACCCATGCCGTCCACAGGAGAGCCGGGTGAAGCGATACCGCGATCGAGAGAATGATTCTATGGGGTATATTCTCCATTCGCGGGTCCGACTCTTTTCGTGGATAGCAGTCCGTACATACGAGACCGCTGACGGTCGCATATCTTCAATTATCCGGGGAATTCCGAGCTGCCTCGATCGATACTCTCGAGTATGCTCGCAATGATGTTATTTTTCCTGCATGGAACGAGTCAAGAATGCTCCTGGAGTCACTTTCTTTCACTTTCCGTCCCGCAGAGGGCTCCGGCAGGTCGCAGAAATTCATTCCGAGCGGGAATAGTCTAGAAATCTCCGAAGACTCGGACACAGCTGCAGCAGCAGATTTACCGAGACGTAGGTGTTATTCGATGAAATAAATCCTGAGGAGCACGCGTCGAGGAAAGCCATCATTTTGGAAAAAACTAGGAACTGCGGCGCTAAGCATGCGTTGGATCATTGAGAAATCTCAAGTCATTAGGTTTTTCGAAATTCATAGAATCGGGACGATAAAAGTGGGAAAGTCGGCTTTGAGAGTCAACTGTCTATGAAGAAGATTTTTAGCTCGTCGAAGCAAGCGAAAGACCAAGTAGGAGATTCGATGGGAGCTGCCGCCGCTGCTCGCCTGCCTGCCGTTGGACGTTTCATGACTCACGGTAGGCGGTCGCTCTGCACCCCAGCTCGTATCGTGGGCCCGCCCTATTGGGGCCCAAGCCCATTCTCTCAGGCCCACTGGGTCATTGGGTTTGTGGGGCCGTAACAAAGATTCTTCTCACTCCGCCGTCGCCACCGCCATCGGCACCACCCGGCGAAACTCTTCTTCTTCCTAAACTTAGAACCTGGCGTCATCATGCCAGAAACAGGTCATCGAGTCAGGCCTGCTATTTACCTGTTGTCCGTGCAGTCGGGAACGACTGAGGCGCGCCATAATCATTCTCAGCGGCGACGTTACGCTCGACGGCTGTATATTTGGATATCACGTATATCGAAGGACGAGAATCATAATCTCCGAGTAATCCCTGAAAATACAAAACATTTCATAAGAGAGTCCTTGTGTTTTTCCGAGACGCTCTAATATTCGGTTCAAGATCGCTGTCTCTGCCGTCCGTTGCGGTGAGATCTCGATTCGTCGGCCAGATGCGGAGCTGAGCTGCTCTCTTCTTCGGATTTCACTACTCGTGTCAGTCTCGTCAGCCCAACACGGAATATCATGAATGAGATCAAAACCGGATCCAATACTTCGCATACGGCCAGTGAGAGCGACTTCAGGTTGCAGGTCGCATGTGATTCTACTGCCGACGTCTGGCGAGGAAGCGGAGCTGGAAAATGAGGGGGACAATGATTGAGTTCTGTGATCATTTCTGTCCCGATCGTGTTCGGAGCTGTCAGTTTTCTTGGCGCTTCATCTATTTCGTCGCCGTCGCGACGTTTCTGGACATGGTCCTTCGGTCTAAACTTTCTACGTACATGCGAGGCCAGAGAGTGGTGAGCAAGATGTTCTACTGCTTCTCGGTTGTCGTCATTTCTTCGGCCGTCATCGCGACCGCCGAAAGACACACTTCCGCTTGCGGGGACAACGAATTCTATTTACATAGAAAACACAGTTTCCTTTCAGAATGTCTTCGACACCTCCAGAAGAGGTATATCGGATTGAATCGTGAAGCTGTTTGCTGACATGAGCGTGAGCGTACGGATTCCAGGGAGAGGGGGAAGACGTTCTCTCTTTGCGGAGAATGATTTATTGGAGCAGAGGGATATTTCTGGATCTTCAACCGTTTTATGAATGTGATGACTTCCGAGTTGAGACCACTGAAGCGCGTAGTGGCATCTGCCTCTCAATACGATGAGCACCGTCCGCCTAATGAGATGGAGTTAAATTAATACGGAGCACTCGATCGGCAACAATTGTGACGAGCGCAGTCGCTCGCATTCTGCTCAGACTCGGCTTCACGTGTGATTCAGGTATGCCGTCTGCGTTCTTACGGAGGGCCTGGGTGCAGCGTCACTGCTCGAGCTCCAGCTCTCGCCCGGATGACCTCCGCCAATTCAAATCTCAGGTTTCAGACAAGCAATGATGTGGAATAACGAATTTAATAACTCCGTCGAGTAACTCGCCGAATATGCTTCGCCTGTTCCTCCTCACCCTGAGCTGTAGATCGTAACGGAAGCGCAAACGACTTCAACTCTCCGGATTATATGTCTCCCCCGGATTTCGCTCGGACACACTCCAATTCCAAAAAGTATCTGTGGGAAGCACAAAATACTGATCGACCCCACAGAATCTGAGAGCAAGCTCGGGTTGCGATCTCGCCGACGCCTGAATGGGCACATCTCATCTCAAGTTGCGATGATTTACTCATCGTTCCCGTCAATCTCCAAACATTGAATCGGCATCGGAGTCACGGTTCCGTGGAAGCCGGGATCCCCCGTGTTCCCCGAACAGTTTCCCCGGGAGCCGCCACAGCTGAGACGCAGCGAACAGAGCGGCGCGCTAATTAAGAGATGAGTGAGTCCGAGCTCGGGTAGCGGGTTGATTAGAACTTTTTAAGGACAACCAACAGGGCCGTTTAGAGGGGTTAACGATGCTGTGAAACTTGAAAGGTTCCTCCCAATATGAGACCTTCACAATTTCCCCATGGGGCTGGAATAAGGAGGGATTTTTCTCTCTGGAGCACCGGGACCGCTTGTGCCGCTCACAATAATAATTGAAATATCCACAGGCAGTGACTTTCGAATTTAGAATCCCGTAGTCGCGGATAACACGATGTTCCGTGATAGGAGAACCAAATGGCCTCGAGCTGACACTGTTTATGGGGAAAGTGTGCTTTCAAAATCAGCTGGACGATGCTCATATGCAAAAACTATGTGCAATAAGGCACTCCACCGCCGAAAATCAAATTATCCATCGGTCGAGGCGAATGATGTTGGTCGCCGAGTGACTTGCCAGTGTGCCGGAGGCGGCGACCGCCCCGTTCGAGCTTTAATATGAGTTCTGCAGCTTCCACGAATCGCGAATGAAAAAACGAGTTTAATGACGTGGACACGTTCTGGGGTAAACATTGCTCCGGACCGCGTCCGAGATCGCAAGATGAACATCGCTCACGTCTCTCGTTTCTTCAAACCGTAATGAGAGCGTGGTGCTCACATCGAATGCGAGTAGGAAAAACTCGGGATTCGGCAGCGCGGGGATCATCCGTGGAGTGGTCAATTGTCTGGCGCGGCACCAGGGGGATTTGTACTCCATCTGAGTGCGAGCAAGCGAGCGACTCTGTAAGTCTGTGAGTGAGCGAATGTGATGCTTATGGATGTTCGTAAATGTTCTGACGTATCTAGTCTTGGCGACACTAAGATCTTCTTCATTGCTATTTGCAAGTCCGAAGTTCTGGCACGATCTCTGCACAAATCCGGGGGAGAAATAGTTTCGGTGAGGGAGAGGGGATCCTCAGACCGTCGTCGAACATTCCAGCGTGGTATTCTTCGCCGGGAAATCTTCCGGGATCCTTCTGGAATGAAGCTTCCGAATGTTCCACGGGGGCTCATGAGCGCTCCGGACAAACCTACTCGGCGCGGAAGGGACAGCACAGGTATATATGCGGATGACGAGCTCATGTTCATCCTCTGTAGATCCCCACCATAGTTCAAGGCCTGGAGAACTTGAATTTCCGAGCACCCCGCGAGATAGCTCAGAGCATTAATACCGAGCTGTTCGCGATCTATCGCTCCGAAAATCTCTTGCTCTTAATCCGTCGTATCATCGATTATTCCGAATTCGCTCCTTCGAGTAGATTTAGGCTCTCGCCTCTCGCATTCGGAGTTTCCTGACGTCACAAAATAGTCGATTTCGGGGATGCTCGAGCACGTCGCTCCCCTTCCCCCTCTCAGGAAGTGAAAACTAGAGACAGAAATTCGGTCAGACCGCTCCCTCCCTCGCAGCTCGATCTATTTTCTACAACAACCGGGAGCACGACCCGATGAGACCTCCACAGTTTGAACCACAGATCCGCGATTCTCTTCGGCGTGGAATCGCGCGGGGAAGGGGTTGCTGGCTGCGAAGGCTCCTAAATCCTCAGTAATCCTCTCGACGGAACGAGAGACGCATCCCTCATCGTCGAATGCATTCTCGGCTATCCGACGGATGGGTTTTGCGACACTCCTCGGGACTGGCGGTCCTTTGATGCCAGGTGAAGGGGACATCATTCGCAATTTAGAGACCGAATCGAAGCGCAATTCCCAAATCGCGAAGGCTCATGTCTGAACCCGCACGAACCCACCAGTCGAATTTTGAACCAGGGCTCCGTCCCTGCTACACTGCGCACAGTCACTCGTTCTGCCTCGTCTGGGTGTCGAGTTTCCGAATCGACTGCACTCCGAATTTGTGAGCTTTGACCAACGATACTTACGGCCATATTGTATACTTACAAACATGCTAGCCATGTTCAACTCCGATCCGCGGCTGGCTCCGCGAAACCGATGCCCTGCGAAGCGTTAATCGAGATTGCATGTTGAACACCAGGACGCAGTTAAACGAGTCCCGATCGGAAAGAGACGCGGTGTTACTGATCTGATTCGAGTAGTGCTACCGCCTGCCTTTCGCTCGTCCGTCGAGTCATGGAGTGAGCTCGGAATGCAGGCGGCACGATGGGCGTCGATAGAGGAGTGGATTCAACACTTCAAAACTTAATACGCTAATTGAGTTGCTCCAGTTGATTCCATGTGACGGTCAAAGGCCTGGGATGCACTTTCGCTCAACATGTATGATCTATGCGCGAGTCCTGATGGGACCCCGTATACATATAGCTGATCTACGCGTGTCTTGCGGTAGATGGCCCCTTGCTCGGCATCCCCATCCCGTCGCTTCGCCCACATCACAATGATACGTACCTAAATGTCCAGCGAGCTCCAATGCTCACAAGATACAATATGAGTCGTATGTTTCAGGTGATAGCAAGGCGACCGCTGAGTGGAGACATGTTCTCAGAGGGTCGTTCGTCATTCGGGAGGCGGGGATCGCGCTGACGTGCTCACATCAATGATGCGATGGTTTTTGAGGGGCAAGGATAGAACGTGTGACCCATAGCGCGATCCGAAACGTACCGTGTCAAGTCAGTTCGGAATTCCAGAGAAGCAATCGGGAGAACAGACCTGGTGAAATTGGCTTCGCGGAGCGACGAGAGAATCGGATCCTCCGACTCACTGACTGACAGATTGCCGGACATATGGATAGACAATCGACAGTTGTCTATCTGAGTGAGACTGTCAAGGAGAACAGACTTCTCTGGAGTTCGGAGAAATCTTCTGCGGCCGGCAACTAGAGCAGATCTACAAGAAACCACTACTACCACCACCAGGCGTCTCCGACCTGCAGACGGATGGACCAGGAGTAGCTTTTAAATGAGCTTCCTTCACCGGCTGCTCTTCGTTTCGCAGAACTCAGACCCTACAACACAACGCCATTTGCTCGAGAGCACTGTGATTGTGAGAGCAGTACCCGAAGAGAACACTATGGGAAATCTCGGAGCGAGCGAGTCGCCATCAGTTCGGAACACATCCGTCACTCCTTGATCCGCTAAAGTGAAGGGAAAAAACGAAAACAAATAGTTCTCGGAGAATTCTTGTGCTGGAATCATCTCGAGACACCCCGGCCCCGAGAATTCGAACTGGTACTAACATCGTTTGAGAAAATTCGAGGTACGTCTCAGGAACCCACGGGATTTCTCAAATTCCGTGGCCAATTTACGAGCTACGTAAGTTTACATGAATTTTTAGTCCCATTGGTATACGCCTTGAGCACTCGAACGAATCCCACAGGAACCACTTAGGAGGAGTTTATCCTGTGTCTAACAATCTAATAGGAGCCGCAGGGAAACACGGAGATGAGGCTATCATTACAGTGGGAGTGCACGATTCGAAAGGCTGCTCGTTCCGTATGTGCTTCGTAGCGTTCAAATTTCATTCGTCAACCGAGACCGCTGCCTACTGAAATATAAGTCGACGAAGCCTGCTCGAACTCCCCCACGAGTGAAATCGAAACCTTACAACAAAATAGCCGCTGCTATGATACCGGCAGAGGTAGGATTTTCTTCCTTGAACAGCTATTCCTGTCCGAAGCAGGGGGCTCTGGGAAATCAGTTTTAAAGTCGATCCGCATTGGATCTGAAGCAAACCTCCGACCACGATATAGTTTTCACTATGGACTATGGATGGGAATGAGAAGCCGCGCAAGCGTTCTCGGTTTCTAGCCGGTCGGAAATCTTGGGAGCTCGGAGACGAACCTCATCGAACTTGGAGTCTGAACTACTCTCGGCCTGAAGCCCAACCCTGAATGGAATTCTCGACAGAACTATCAATATAACTGTATTCTCGCCGAGAAGCGTCAACTTCGAGATTCAAACACAAGTGGCGCCCTCTGTGTCGAATTCCACAACCAAAAGGCTGCTAATCAGCTGATTACTTAAGTTGTTCGGAACGCACTCTTCCGCCCACGTTTTCTCGCTGAATCTCAAGCGAATCTATCCAACGAGAATGCCTGAATGGAGAACAATGAGTCCAGTGAGAGTTCGAGACCTACCGGTGGTGATCAGCTGATGACAGAATCGTAAGTTACCGAAGCGCGCCGAAGAAGCGGCCCGAGAAACACGTACTAACTATCGGCGTTGAAATACTTGAGAAACTTCTGACCTTTGCTTCCGTTGAGGTCAAAGAGGCGAACGAAGAGAACTGTTTCCAATAATCTCTGACCGACATAGGGCGACAACCCGAAATCCCAGCATAGTGCGCGTGGCTCCGGACTGTTGCAGTCCTTCCGAAGCGTTCAGAAATCTCGTGGCGCGATGTTTGAGGGTGAAGCTCCCTACTCCAGCCTGGGAGGTTGGGTATTATTTGAATCCTCTGAACCGAGATCGAAAGGCGAGTCTCTATCTTTACGATCATCGATGGAATGACCGACTCGAAGATTCAGACACTTCTGAGATATCCATTTTCATCTTCAGATCCTGGTGTACAGTCTTGAGGATCCGGGCCGAACGAAGTGTCTCGTGGTGAATGAGGATATGACTTACGTGGAGATCGTCAGTGGATTCAGACGCGACGTATCGAGAATCGAACGAATTCTTTCCAGCTTGCACCTGGAACGACTCTTGCAAGCCTTCCACGAAGCCACGGTCAGTTCAAGCAGGAGTTTCTGATCATTTCAAGAGATCATTCGAAAATTAAAGTCCCGAGTTGGAAACCAAAATCCCCGTCGACTATTCACCGTTAGCGGGTATCGATTCCATTTAAGGTCTGCCCAGGATGGAGACAGAAGTCTCTCGCACAGAAACCGGACGTCGTCCTAAAGGACCAGTTCTACCACGCGATCAATTGTTGGGGCGTTGTGGATGTCACGAAACCGACGTCGAAGCTGTGTCCTGCCTGCACGGAAAGTCAGGTGAGTCGGCCCGGTTGTAACTTGTGACACGAGCGGGATCGAAATTCGCCTCCACCCCTGAGTCAGAGAGGTCGGGAACTTACGGCGGAGAAGCTGAAGACACGAAATTCGGGACTGATTGGCGAGAGATTTTCTTGCGGACAATGCTATCGATATCCTCCTCGCAGCGCGTCCACGCCGAGCCTGAAAAGGTCGAGGTTCCACCTGAAGTTCGAGAGGTGCAGAAGAAAACTGTCCAGAAGTTCCGATGCCGGATGAGAGTTCATTTCTGCCGCAAACGAGCGCAGAAAGAAGAAACGTGCAGCGAAGCTGTCTGTCCTCATCAGATGGTCAACATATCCTTTGAGCACGATAATCGCAGGTGAGAGGAGAGCTGTCGAGCGGAATCGAGGAATCACTCGGTGCGCATATCCCGGAAGCGAGTCTGAGCGTAATCCCATTCTGATCTTGTAACTGGTCTCTTCTGCTCAAGGATGACCGTTCTCCTGGATAAGTTATTCGAGGAGCCTCCGGATGTATTCCAATCCGCAATGATGACCATGACAGGAATGGGCCGACGAACTCAGGTCACCCGTGGCAGTAAGCGAAGACTGGATGACACGGAAGAGCGAGATCCGCTGCAACCCCCACAGGCAAGTCCCGTGGGTTTTCGGAAGCAAATCAGAGCAGGAGATCGAGGCACAAAATGGGCTGAGTCGCCGGAGAGACTCTTCGCCGGATGCATCATAGTATGATTTTTCGCAGGAACCTACGCTGGACAGAGGAAGCGCTGGAGACGTTATCCGATTCCCGCAGTGCATCGACAACACTATGATTCTTCAAATTCAACAGGTGTTGAACGACGGTCGAGTCGAAACGAGACAAGTCTATTTGAATAGTATCGATGAAGGTCAACCAATGTTGGAACAAGAAGACGGAGCTCAGCTCCCGATTCAACTACAAGACCTCATATCCGAGATACAGGATCCCGAATTGCCGACTTATGGTGTCGACGCCATCATCGGTGTACCTGGAGCCGTAGATCTCGGAGAAGGTCTGCCGAGCGAAGAGGCTGGACTGGGACTCGAAGATATGCAACTAGAGATGGATAATGCAAATCTCTGAGGGAGCGACATCGCATGTACAAAAAAATGTAAAGAAAGCAGTGTTCTGAGCGTGACTCCCTCCAGATTTAGAAGAATCCGGGCGAGCGGAGCTCACTCTGAGCACCCTTTGAATTTTTGGATAATAGACGGAACGGGAAACGGAAAGAATAAATGCGTTTTTTCCAGTAAACATCAGCATTTTCAGTACCCTTCGACACTCGAGCGTCTTAGAACTGCGTTAAGTGATTGTTTGTGCTATGACTTGGGTGAGCCTCCTTCGCTTCTGGAGGCGGAAAGCCCGGGAACGGCCTGAGCGCGGCAGGGCCTCGGGGCCCCGTAGCTCGATCGCGGAGCTTCCGGAAAACGACTCTGAGGGAGGGATCGAGTAAACGACGTCGAGCTGATATCAGGCATGATGATATGGCTCATGCCGCTCTCTGTCCAGAGTCGCTCCTTCGGCTAAGATGTCCTAAATGTCCTGGGGAACCTACATAAGAATTCTGCGACCGGAATGCGGGTAGAGTTGATCGCTCGAGAGAAATCGAGCCCGTAGGGTTTAGCGCAATATGGATAGGCGCCATTGTGACACCCTTCCCCACATGTGGAGAGAGTTTGACAAAACCATCAGCTGACGGGAGCTGGACAAAGCTGCAACGCGTTGGCCGACATGAATTGTCGTGAACTCGCCGCTCGATCTCTGCAAGGATGCGGCGCGTCGTGATCTGAGCACTCCAATCAATTCAGTCGGTACTCGGCAACATCGTGAGATGATCCGCGGCATCGATCCCACCGCGCAGACTGTGTTGGGAACTCTGCTAACTTGGGGTCTGACTGCCGCCGGTGCGGCTTGTGTCTTCATTTTAAATTCTAGTCAGGTGCGTAGAATTCCGGTATTAATCGCGGGCAGGTCGCGAAGCCTTTGAGGAGTCCCTCGCTGTTTTGTGCCACGTCGAGTTTCTCAAACTGAGCAGCCATTCTGCAGATTGTCTGCTTGCTCGCTCAGTCAGCCGAGCGTTGCTTGGCACATAGCGCGTACCTAGCGCCAATGCTCGCCCTTGCAGCTGTTGGCTCGCTTCATTGTGTGTATCGCGTAGTCATCGATGATGTGCAAGCTCTCCCAGAACAATGGAAAGGCGACCGAAATTATGGACTCATTACGCTAGATAGCTTGCCCGGATGCTAGCTAAAGGAATTCCTCAGCAAAGCAATAATTCAATCATGAGTTCTGTTCTACGGCCAGATTTCTTGGAGATGGAATCGGGGCGACTGAACGCTACATACGAAAGCTGGATCACTGCTCTGAAAACTCGACGGCTCGCCGGTCTGAATCCAGAATATTAGGAAATTCTCTCATGGCGAACCAAGACGAACTCTCGGTTCCGATCTCGCTCTTCATTTCTCCATTCCACGAATATCGAGATCCTCTATGATATCTCACCCCGTATTCGTGTAATTTTGTCATTATTTAGTCGGCTGAACTTTCGCATCGCAGAGCGATATAACGTATAACGCTCTGCGAGAAGGGAATGTGTCTCCGCATGTTCGATGTCCAGCCGATATATTTTCTGAAATTACTTCTGAATTTTGCAGAGGAAGGTTCTCGATGGGAGTCTCGGCTTCGCGGCTGGGGTAAGCTAAGAAACAACTTCCCGCAAAATATTATCATCACTTATACCATATTCCACATAGTAATCATAGAGAGGGGGAATGAAGGTTTTGGGCAACTCATTTCCCCCGTGTTCAAGAAGCTTTCTAGTTGAGGGCGAACGACGGGCGATTGCAAATGAGCATGTCCGCAATCTTCGGCGGACTGCACCTCTTACATCGCTACACCGATGAAGCGGAGGGAAGCTCTCAGAATCTTGTTCGCGGAATTCTTCTCAAAACCTAGCTCGTCCAGTAGGCAGAATGGTAGTGCAAGCATATGCATTCTGATATCAATGATATAGACAAATGATCTTCGTACGCGAAGCTCGAGTATTTGTATCAAGCGAGTGTCGCCGCGAATGCGGAAAGTCTTTCGTGGGTATTTTTGAATGGAGTCCCGTCAGCAAAGGATGGGAGGACCTCTCCAAGGAGATTTTTCTTCTGGGCTCCTCACATTGATATTTCGAGACATGAATGCCTGGACTCCAAACATGCAGGAGTGATCTCCCAGTCAGAGCCTATGCGGGTACATTCCTCCGCGGAGCCCGCGTCCTGGATACTACTCCGCCGCGTATACCCGCTGGTGATCTCATTAGGCCGGGCTCCTCCTTTCGTTTCAGGTCATGCTGGCTGCATCTTATTGGTCTCTCTTGAAACCCAGTCTGGAAATCGCCACGGGATCCCATGGCGAGCAATGGTGTTTCATCCCAACATCTATAGGCATTGTGGCGGGCGCTTTCTTTGTATATATCGTCGATGTAGTGATACCGGAAAATGTTAGTCAATGCGTGGAGTTGATCAAGACGTATTTCCTTTTCCATAACCGTCATCCACTGGCATCCGGAAACGCTTCGAATGATTGCTCGGAATGTTTCAGAACACTGTTAGAATCTTGATGGAGACTAATCCGAAGAAGGACGATGATCATACCCGAAGGATGCAGGATGCATCTCTTCAGTGGAAGAGGATGCTCATGTTGATCATCGCCATCACCATGCACAATATTCCCGAGGGAATGGCGGTCGGCGTGGGTTTCGGAGCCGCGAACTCGACTGACGTGAGCTCCAGAAAGATGTTCTGATCGATTGCGAGATAAGAACTCTAACCTAGAGGTTTCGAGAGCCCTCCGATGCGCTCGTCCCCTATTAATTTCATGCTGCGCGAGCATTGATTCTGTGAAGTTCATTACAGGCAGCAACTTTCGCCTCGGCCAGGAACCTCGCTATAGGTATCGGCATGCAGAACTTTCCGGAAGGACTCGCCGTCAGTTTACCGCTCCGTGCCGCCGGCTTCTCGAAAAAGATGTCTTTCTGGTAATTACACAGACCACACTCGCTGAAGTGCCACTCGCCCCTTATTGATTGAGTGCATTCACTCGAATGTTCCCTATCAGAGAATCCCTTGAGATGCTACTGTGCTTCCGGGAAGCCCATGAACGAAAAATCGTAAAGAGCGACCTCCCGGGTCACCTAATCCGGTTCGGCTGGGCTCATTTCTCTCGGTCCGATACAGCGTCGATTCCAATCGCTCCTAATATGAGGATGCTCTTTCCATCCGTGATTGGACCGACGACGAGCAAGCATGGGAGAGATGTTCGATCAAATCGAGAAATTCCTCTTGAAGGTACGGGCAGCTGAGTGGAGCCGTGGAGCCTATTTTCGGAGTTATTGGATGCCTGCTGGTGACCTATGCCCAAGTAATCCTCTCATATGCATTGGCTTTCGCCGCTGGAGCTATGATCTACGTCGTGGTGGATGATATCATCCCCGAAAGTCAACAATGGTGAGCATGGACCTCCTCCCGAATGCCGACTGACGAATCGCTCGCTCGCAGGAGCGCGTAACATTCATCGTGGGCGACCTTCTTCGCGATAATCTGATTTCGAAAATTCTCGGAATAAGTATGGCTTATGCGGCAAAGTCACAATGGGAGGAAGCAGAGCGATGAGAGGGGGTCTCCAGCAAAAGAGCTCACCCGAAAAATTCTAATTCTCGTTTCGCTTGCAGTGGTAATGGAAGAATCGCATCCTGGTCGACCATCGTCGGTTTCATCGTCATGATGACTCTGGATGTAACGCTCGGCTGATCTCTGAGGGCCGGTGGTTCTTTTCGTATCCGATTGCTATTGCGAATCCCTATTCGCGCGGAGAAAAAATCTCCTTCGGAAAACTTGACAGTCTCGTCGGCTTGGAACATCAGCGGCGTGGTTCCGCAACACTCCCGTCTCATTGGTTGCCTTTGTACTAAGAGAATAAGGGACTCAAGTCAAGGGGCTGAGACAATCTGGATATCGAACAGCTGAGAAGCAGGGTTCCCATTCAGATGGAGAATCAAGGGGGCCCGTGGGGGCGAGCAGCTAGAAGACAACCAACAGATGACTCGACGCTCAGTCGCAAGATTATAAGAAACTCGATACGATGCTAGTCACCGGGAAACTGGTTGTGGTATTTTTGGATACACGAGAAATATCCTCGCACCTACAGATCCTTAAGCCCTTGTTTTGTGCTAAGCCTGAACTCCAGATTCCATGGGGTTCATCAGCGTAAATCAAGTACAGGTTACGTCGCGTTCCCATCACGTCATTAAATTACATTCTGTTGTTATATCATGTTCGGTGATCATCCCTTCCCTTGTCCCCGAATAAAAAGACGTGGAGAAACAGGATCCAGGTCGTCATTTTCAACTACAGGAATCGAAAGACACACAGCGTTTCTTTCCACCTCGGGGAATCGAAAATCTATCCACTTGATTCATCGAGGTGGTATTCCACCAGCGGGTTTTCAGCGTTCCGTCTCGCAGTACACTTGGTCATTTCCCACGCGCCCCCGCTCGCTGCTGTCCTTCAGTACATGAATAACACTCGATAACATCACCCCCAACTTTCTGAAACTTGATCATATCCCAGATCTAAGGACCCTACACGAGCGAGCATCGGGAAGAGACTTTCAAGGGCAGAAGAACATTCGTAGGGCATTCCCCATGATGGGCGCCTCGATTGTGGTGTCTGAAGCGGCCCGCATACACCCGACCGAGTATACAATTCTGTTTCCCTCCCGTGGAATTATCCGAATGAGAGGGGCCGAGCGTTCGTGTGAGCTATGCCGAACGTTTGGGCGCTCCACGAGGGCCGATCGCTCTCTTCGCTAATCGAAGGGCGATTGCTAGGCTGTAGATTTGCTCTCAGGAGTCTTTCGTCGAGCCTCTCCAGGTTTACCCACCGATTCTTGCATGAGAAGCAGGGATAAAATGAGAGAAAGTAGCCAAGCCGCACTTACAATAATCCAGCATCACGGGATTCACTGATTCCTTCGGGGAGTTTTGGAGAGTCGAATCCTCGGATAAGCCAGCGCCATGAACCGCGAGAGGATCACCGACGTCGCATCGATCCTGCGTTTTTTTGAGCTAATTGGGCTGAGGCTACGAAAGATTCGCGAAATCTTTGGCGCGAGAAGAATATCGTCTAAGGCTGGTATTTCTCATTTAGAATTCCTCGCGAGACGCTCAGGCTGACCGCCGAGTTCCCACGGGGGATCTAGAGGGGCCGCCATGGGGACTGGATCGTATTGAATGCTCTAGATCGGAATGCCTGATGGCTCTTGCTCGTCAAATTCTCACTCTTTAAATATTAGGAACGGTTGGAAGACGATCATTCCCATCGGATTGATGATTGCTTCTCGCGAGGTCGGAAGATTCCTGAAGATCCACGGGGTACACAAGCTCCCTCTCCTCCTCGTTTGAGGAGCATCAATTGGTCAGAATATGCCCAAGCATTTCCTCCTTAATAGTCCGAAAAATCGTGAGGAGGTCACCCCGGTAGTTAACTCTCAGCGAGAAAACCAGGAAGCGACCAGGGAATGCGGAGAGATTCGGGTGATCCAGAACGCATTTGAGACCACGAATCGAGATGTCTTCAGCAGAATGAGGGCCTTTGACCTCTTCGGATAAGATTTGTACTTCGGAATTTCTCTAGGGATTCTGCCATCCATGAAAAACTTGGCATAAAACACACCTGTACACCCCGTCGACGGGATACCCAACCTACTTATGCCTCCCTCCTAGGAATGGTACTGAACTCGTCAAATCCTACGCCAAACGCTATCTTCTTCGACTCAGAGAGCCTCAGTTTTTTTGTAAAGTGGGAACTATCTACAGGAGTTGCGCACTCCACACTGTGAGATCACGCTGAATCGCATTTGAGGGGTTTATCTCGGACTTAGGCTCGAACGCCTTTAATCCAATGTTTCTCCCAATCGGAGCAGCACCCATGCGGATAAGGGAATAGATCCGTTCCCAGGTATAAAAGGGCTACCGCGCTGTCTCCTCAGCATCCAGAGTTGACCCTTGAGAACCGTTCAAGATGAAACTGTTCTCGGCCACCCTCATTCTCGCCCTTGTGGCCTACAGCTGTGAGTACACTCGAACTCCATTTCCTGCGTTCGGAAATCTATCGTCTACGGTATACGATCGTACACATCGAAGATCATTATCGATGCGCTCTAATCATTGCGAATTTTTGCTTCCAGCTGCTGTTCCCGTGGAGTGAGTGTCTTGAATAGTCCATCGGAATCGCCACTCGGACAGTCGGTAAATGTCTATGGTGTTCAGAGTTCGCCCTTTAAATTTTTTCTTCGGATTGTAGGCACGACGAGGACGTGTCGTCCGAGTTGACCGTCGACGAGTTGGTTGACGCCGTCCAGAGCATCGAGTCCCTGGAGAACATCGCCACGGAGGATCAGTCGTACTTCCTGAAGAAAATCAAGCGGGCCATCAAGAGGGTAACATACGATCAGGGCAGCGAAAGTACTCGATTCATGGGGCCTCATCCGGGAAGTGTTTTCCGCTATCATCAATCCTTCATATCTCATTTTCGTAGGGAGTGAGAGTCGACGTGGGAGTCAGAATCCGACCCGCTGTCGCCGAGGCTAAGAATGCTTTGACTCTTGAAGAGTTCCAAGAACTTATCGACTCCTTCCATGGCCTCGAACAGACGCTCCCTTCAGATTCTGACTACGGATTCGGGAAGAAGCTCAGAAAGGTAAAAGTTGGGTCCTATGTAGCTTTCAATCATCACCTCCTTGAGGTTCAAGCATCGCATCCCTTTCTGGAAAAGAGGAGGTCTCACCCGCTCCAGTTATCGAATTACGCGTTCAGCGGCGGAAAGATCAAGGTGATCTAGGAGCCTTATCGAATAAGTTAACCGGATATTCCCAATTTCCAGGGACTGAAGAAGATCGGGAGAGCCATCGAGAAGGGCGCCAAGAAGATCCTTGAAAGGGGAGTACGCGTCACCATTCCCTTCTAAACTGGATCCGAACGACGGATCAATAATCAATGGACGTGATAGAATAAATTCGACCCTACCTATCCCTGTCATCCGACCGGATGCTTCATTATTCAATCCGAAAACATAAATGTCTGGCACCCCTTCCCTGGATAGATCAGCACAGTATGTACCTATTCCAAGATGAAAACTTCATTCCTTCGGGTGGTCGGGAGGTTCAAGAGCGATATTCTAGGCTCTGGTACCGCCGCCTTCCCATTATTGGCGAGTTCCTGCTCTCGATTACTCAGCAGATTCATGCATCACTTCTAGTGGGTTCACGAAGCCAATGTCCAAGTCTGAACTTCGGATTATCTCCCTTGCGGAGGTTGGACACCCTCGAAGACACCACACCGGCTCTTCCTAGAGTTTCCAGGCACTTATCCCAGTTCCTCAAAAATAGGAGTTCCTCCAACAGAGTCCGACAGTCGAGCGCAGGAGCAATGGAAATCACCGATGGGTAATAATACGAGTTAGGACATAGAACATGGAACTAAATTCAAAAGACACGGGACAAGCATGATAGAGATACATGCGCTAAGATGAGTATGTGATATTTCGGAAAAAAGGGTTGAGAGATGCGGGAGATCGTCAAATTCAGGGCTCAGTCATCTTTATTTTTCTCAAAGTATTCCCATCGTCATGCACACCAATATTCGATTCCTTTAAATGCAGACCTGTAATCTGTTTTGTGTACAACGGTATATTTAAATGAGTTCTCTCTATCATTTTGACGCACCGATTCGGAAAATATATGAAAATATAAGTCATCTTGTAAAACCTCCTGCGCCTCAATAACTCCATTGGCAGTTTACTCTCGGTCCCGACGTCAAATCTGGCTCCTGTCAAATATTGTGAATAGCGTACACACAGAAATAACTTAACTAGCTCTGCTAGGAACGCTCTTCCTGGATACAAACAGAGCAAACACAGCACCGCTGTCCGCTAACTAAGAGAGTCCGAAATCGACGATTCGAACACTCTCAGAGCGGAGACCCTTCAGGCACGGAGGGCTCGTCCTTTCATATATACGTGAAATTCTCTCGGCAACGAATGCATGACTCTGAGAGAGAAACAAAAGGGTCACGCGTCACGCCTCATTGGACGATGAAGTTTTTGTAGGACCACATCGATTTGAATTGCTTCTTAATTCCTCGCATGAAATCAGAGGGTTGCACAACCAACGAGATGTCTTTTCCTACGGCACGCAATCGAGGCTCTATCTCGGATTTCTTGAAGAATAAATTAATGGGACGGTGATTCACTTCGGTAATCCACCACGATGTGAGAGCCATGCCGCCATCCAGAGCAGTCGAAACCTGAAACAATTATAGTTCTGGTCAGTGATTGTCCCCGCGGGGATTTCTTAGCTTCGGAAACGGTACTCGGCGTATTGAAAATCTCCGCCGTCTTACCATCAATGGCAGGCCGCTCCGGTGAGCAAGTCCTCCTTCAATAACTTTGAGGATTTCGTTCGTGCCATCCCCCATGACGAGACCCAAATTTTCACCTTCGAAGCTCCGTTTAATGGCCAACGCTTTCCCAAACGGTATCCGATGTATTGTGAGTTCCACCGTTTGATTGTAGATAAGGTCTTTGATGGTTTTCTGTGCATCCGACGCACAGAAAACCTTCCGACCGCAGATGTTGAGCAATCGATCCCCAACATGGAGATGTGACTTCATTGACGGCTTATTCCAGCCAGCTATGTACACCGCCCCGCACAGATCCACCAGGGCCAAACTCCCTTGAAGGTCCCGCTTTGCGAATCTGACCACAACCCCGGCCTGATGGGTCATCTCCTCCTGTAATTTGAGTATCTGGGACTCCCGAATCGGCAACTGGCCTGTGCTGGTTCCACTGATCTCGACGTAAACACTTTCGGTTATCTGTGGCGCGAGGACGTGTGTTTCCGACGAGGTGCCTTCGAACGACGCAGGTGTCGGAACGACCATGCTGTTTCGGAGTTGAATTTTGTCGTGGCTGGTCCCCTCGTGTGCGGCTTCTTTTCTCAGCATTGCTCTCATAGGTTTGGGACTTAAGGTTGGTCTTGGCTCCGCAGCCGAACTTCTGCTTCGCACAGGGACGTCGGGTGCTCGGAAACCGCTTCCGCCAGACGACGGTCGTTGGCTACTATCACAGTTATGACCGTTGGTGGCGAACACTTGGGAGTACTCGGTGTTGCGTTCGATTAGTCTCTCGGATGGAGACGGACCCGTGCCGTTGGTCCCCGCCCCGACCTGACCCGCACAACTCCGAAGAGGATTTACGGCTTCTTCACGATTTGGCTCTGAATGAGTTTGTTCCCCGAGTCCACCCGTGTACGAATGGCGTTTGTTTCCGACGTCGGCTTCCACAGTCGCTCTCCGCTGTCGGGATGCGTAACGTGCGGATTCCGTCCGACTCAGCGGTCGGTCGACCACGGGGAAAATGGGTTCGTAGATCGGGCTGGACTCGGGAGGTTCCGGCAGAGGTGAGGTAGGATCTCTGGGTCCACTCGCACCGTGGGCAGCACTCGTGCTCGGTCCTGAGTCGTGGCTCGATGAGGACGAAAGGTTGCTCTCGATCGACTCTTGACGGAAGAACGTCGCACTACTTTCGACCATGTTGAGAAGACTCCTCTGAAAGCGAACGGGATTGCGAATGACGCTCTTAGGGGAGACGCGGTCAAACAAATGCGACTAGCCAGACGTGACTCAGCGGATATTCGCTCCGCTCGACAGTACGATTCTCTCGCATCCGCTCTCTCAGTCCAGCCTCAAGAACCACCGCTTTGTTTACACACCGAGAAACGTGAATTCCACAATCACAATTACCCTCATGTCGGTTAATGCCGGACCGTTCGGAGCAGGTTCCTCGATTGGCGTCGGAGGCAGCGGCATGTTCTGCCGCGGATGTGGAGGCTTTGAGGGCTCGGCGCTGTATTCGTTCTCTTTCGGTCGAAAAACGCCGCGGTTCCTTAGTGTCTCCGTCAGAGTGTGAACCCAATCCAAGGTCAGCTGTTGGCTCTCTGTCGCCAGCCTGTTGATGATAGTAAGAAAATACGCCATGAGGAAATAAGGCAACGACGGCACGACCGAAACAATGCGCTACCCACGTCGAGTCTGATTTGTCATACTCGTCTGGGACGCTTCATTTGGATCGGGTCGATCCGATTAGAGAGGGATCAACGGAAGAGGAAACGTCGGTATCCTAGGAATATACCGTCGGCGTCGGCTCGCTCAACCCGCATCCGAATGACAGCAGAACGTAACCTGCGCTCTCGTTTCGGAAAACTTCTCCTACTCACAATGGAGCGATGATTCTCTCTCGTCGATAAAACATTCGAGACTTGGGCAATGCCACTCAAATAGTGCGGGTTGAGAGCCGGCGATTCGATCTGCTCACCTGAGAACTTTGTTCTTAAGGGTGACGGCGAATTCGAAATATTCCTCCTCAGGACTGACGAGCCGGGGTGATATGTGGAGACAGTCGTTGAGCGAGAACCTGTTCGGAAGAATGCTTCTGAGCTTAGCTAATGCTCTCGGTGACATTGACGGAGTCCGCAATTGTTATCTCATGCCTCGGGGAGCCCGAGTATCCGGATATAGAGTTCTCGAGCTCCTCAGGAACAAATATGTTACGCCGATTTTTCGAAACAGCAGGCGAGGAATGGTGGCTCACGGAGAATCGCCCGCCGCTCTCGAGGAAACGGGCCACTGCCGACGCATACTGTCCATGATTCCTCTCGATACCCTCCTATCTCGAGATATCTGCCCCAGCCCCCATATCTCTTCGTGAGACGAGAGAGTGATGCCGCGATGATGCACAACATGATTCACGAGCCCGAGCTCGAGCTAGACTTCAATGAACGAACCTTGCCACGGGCTTGTGATCCGCCGAGCAATGTCGGTTGTCGTAGAACTCCAGCCACGGTCCATCTTCGTCGTGTATGCAAAACGAAACGAAGAGATTCTCCAGATGCGATTTCGGCAATTGATCCGATGTTTGCAGGTAAGGGATGCATCGGAGCCACCCGTTGCGGTGGATCTCACGAGACATCGCTGCAAGCAGAAAGATATAATTAGAGCGGCGTTCGGCTAAATACGTCCGTTTGTATATCCATGGAGGTGTTGATGAATGTGTACAATAACTCAGAACGGGATGACACCACTAATTCCACGAAGAGCAGCGTTAGGTTCCGATTGATTCCCCTCGCGTCGTTCCCCATTCGAATTCTCGTCCGGGCAGGAAGCCGGCGATTTTTTTTCTCGACTCTACCGCCGGTCGCCCATGTTCTCCGCTCATCTCCACCGTCCGAGCGGTTTTGAGGGCCGGTGGGACTTTTTCCGTCTTAAAATAATGATCAACTTCCCAGGAGTCTGCGCAGATGATCCCGCGTCTATCTCGCAGTCGCTCTTCCTTAACTTTGAGACTTTTGATCGACTCTAGCTCTCCCTGATATTCGATATCTGTTTGAAATCGATTTCAGCGACGGAGGGACCGATATCCAACCTCGTCTGCCGACATGACTCAAGCGGTAGGTATCTCTTTCAGCAACTTAAACTGTGAAGGATGAAAATGCTCCATGTGGACACGGGATCAGGGAGAAACATCCGTGAGCCGACGACGAGGTGTCTCGCGGAGGAGCACGCTCCTGATAAGCTCGGCGGCAAAGATTTGCTTCCTGGTTCTAATCAGTGTCTTCGCCTTGTCAAGGAACCATGGAAGCGGTTCCAATTGATCGCGAATAACGAAAGGGATCGGATGAGATCTCCTATCCCCGTATCCGTGCTCTCACTCGTCAGTTGTGTCAACCGATCGGTACTCGAACTCGCGCTCACTGTCGCCCGGCACTCGTTCCAGCTGATGGCGGAAACCGTATTCCTGAAGCGCTATTCGAAATGTCACTTGAAGAATGGAAACGCTCCCACCTACGTCCGGATCCGACACTCTGGCCCGGAACGATGTCGATCGATGCGAACCACAAGCGATCGGTCGAGCGTCATGCGGATCTCAGAACTCACATCGTATCGTGAAACAACTCGATGATGTGCGGAGTACTACTCGACTTTGCGTAGCTCGTTTTCGCTTTCTGCCCGCTGGGTGAAAACATGTTCAACTACGAAAGCTGAACACACCGGAGCGAACAGTCACTGGCGAACAGACACCGGGAATGAGACACAAAATTCGCAGCACGCATCACAACGTCAAGTTGTGAGAGAATGATTCACTGCTGTCGCGAGATATAACACTTATGGTCGGAAACTGCCCGATGACGGTTTCTCCAGTGTTGTGGCTGTCGCCGATGGTGGTTGTGATAGTGTGGTCTCTTACCGACGTCGGTGACTCACGTAGGGAGACCCCTGAAACATTCGTCGATGTGCCTGCTGCTTGCCTCCGCAGTGGACAGAGCTGGGCGGCCTCGCGGAAGATCAGGATGTTGGCATTCAACTGCCTTGCTTGCCTGCGCTCAACGCATGTCCAGGGCGTCTATGGAGTTCCGGTTAAGAGAGACCGATCTTCCGAACGAACGAGCCTCCCGTCCATCGGTGGTGCTTCTGGCGATGCGGCTGCTGCTGCTGCCCGTCCGCCTGATGTGTTTTGATTCTCGCTGCTTCAGAACCCGTGTGACGTCACAGCCAAACGTTGCTGGCTGATCCAAGCGCCCTCTTCTGACGTCGGATAGAAGTTCAGTGTTTCGAGCAATGGATTCAGAAGCTTTCGTTTTCTCGCTTTCACCGCTTCCAAGATGGTCCGAGTGTCCTGAGCGCGAATGCCTCGGATTCACGTTTTCCGTTGAACGTGGAAGGGCCAGATGGAGCTTCAAGATTGGATGGCAAGGAACAAACTTCCGTTTCATTTGTTCGAGTCGTAGAAACGGTGAAAAGGAGCAGTCGGCTCCTCAATCCTTCGGAAACAGATCAAAGTCCCTCTAGTAACGGACATCGCAAGGATAGAATTTCGCAACACGAACACTCGAGATAAATTCTGAGAAAGCTTTATTCGGTATCTCGGAATGATGACGCCTCTCCCGACATTTATGTCATTACGCAGTTTTTTATCGTGCAGGGAAGAGCCGCCAACAGGTCGTCTTCTCTCGGCATTGCAGGCAACCATGACTAGCGCATACTGCATTCGTTCCGCTCTCTCCACGTCCCTCAGTCAGATCGTCGATTACTTCAAGACCAAATGTCAGATGAGCAATCGCCGCCAGGATATCGAATCTCATGGGCGAGTACCGGTCCCTCCGGCTCGTCCCCGAAATCCACCAGGAAATCCTCGTCAACTGTCAGCCCGCCCTTCTCGGAGTCTACGTTCAGTCGGACCAGCATGGATCCATTCTCGAACATGTCCGGATAGAATTGCTTATCCCACGCCGAAAAAAGCGATGTCGTGAGGTAGAGCCTTTTGCCGTCTAGTGAAAGCTGCAGCATTTGCGGACCTCCCCTGATGCGTCGCCCTCGGAATCGAGGCAATTCAAGCTGGCTCTGGAAGTAGAGAAGAATATAAGGTCTACGATCCAAGACTGAATCCAGGATCTAAATCTTCGAGGAGACGAAAAAGTCTCCGAGACGGAAAACTTACACCATCATCCTTCGTGACTTCGTCCCGAATGCTACCGCCGACATAGCACTGAAATCGGAAGAGCTCATGAGTTCTTGGACCGACCTTCTGTGTCACAGAATTCTGAGCCCGAGAAACGGAGATCCGCAGCGCGTTTCGTCCAGCATCACCCGAAAAATCGATTTCGATACTCACGAGTCCGACAAGTTTGGGGTTCGCCGTGTCTTCTATGTTGTATTGTCGTACTTCACCGGTGAGCCAACACGATAGATAGAGAAATCTGGAGGACAAGAATTCGGCGTTAGTCGACTCTAATTTACCGGAACTGAATGGATCCCTCGGATGACGTCGGAAGCAGACGAACCGGTCGTCGAGCGAGAGTAGGATATCGGTGATCACTGCAGGCATTTCAGGGAGCATCCAATTCTTCACCCGTGTGTTGGGAATCGAGATGACCTTCTGCGCTTCCCACAGTCCATCTTCTCCCAGGTTGAAACGGAAAATCGCGCTAGAGATCGCGCACCCCACGAAACCTTCGGAAGGATAATTTCTCGTTAGGAACGAGAAGACAAGCGATGTAGAGGCTCAGAAAGATCAGCTACGCTGTTTTTCGGAGGGATGGATTCGAACTCGCGTGATGCCCAGTTCGGACAATCGAATTTCCGTCACAGGGGTATCCGGAAAGTTGTCTACCGACTAGGTCGATGAATCTATGACAAAAAAAGCAACGGACACTCGAAATCTGAGAGCGTCCGACTCCTGTGGGCTTGGGGGCGCTTGATCACCTTCGGTCTTGTCTGGATCGTGGAGGAATCTAGTCTCGAGTGGCATGAAGCCCTCTCGGCCAAGATCGATTGATTGCAGATACTGTCCTGTGGACCACTTCCAGAAGTGGATTTGATGCCCGTATTTTCCTTCGCCGAGGTGCGCAGGGTCGAAGCCATTCTCGAAGACACTGGAATGAGGTAATTGATCGTCAAACTTCCCGACGTCCTGTTCCTTCGGCCGAGAAGTCTTCACTTTTATCGCCACAGATTACGGAGTGAAACTAATGCCACAGAGACGAATTCGGGAAAGAATTGCACTCACCGTGGCGAGCCCCATTCTGAGCTAACCATGACATCGTGGCGCGGCTGGTACCAGTAGTCGTAACTACGAAAGCATCCATCAGCACTTAATTGAATTTTCAATGTCCTCGCAGCCGTGTTTTCGTATTTGCGTCTGACCTTACCCGAAATCGGTCCTCTTGCTTCCGTAAAGTCCAGCCGTCTCGGCGCCACGACCGGGCTCAGTTATCGGCTTGAAGGTTTTCCCGTTCAGAAGAATGAAGCTTCCTATCGAATGGAAGTTTTGATCCATATGAATCGAGAACTACAAATTGCATGGCTTCCCCGGACTTCTTCAACGACCGCGAAGTATATCTGACTGAGGCCGAACCCAGCGGGTCAGCATCTTCTCGAGGGAATAGTCTCCTTAATAAATCGCACAAGACGTCCAGCCCGATGAAGCCGAAGGCCTCGGCGAGGATCCGGGTTGAGGTTTTTTCAGGTTGAGCCCAAAGGTTATTAGAGCTGAATGATTATATTCTAGGGAGGCTTGTAGAACGTGGTACCTTGATTGTTCCGCTCTTTGTCCCCCATAGTGCTGATCATCACATTTCCTCCGGGTAAACAGTGCGGCGTGTGACAAGATGACGCGTTGAGAGCGTGAATCTCTTCCGGTTCCACCACTGCAAATAGGGATGGTTCCCGCGGATTCTGAAGAGAATTGATCCAGACTTGCCCGCTGTTTCCTTCTTGTGTACCGTCCTCGCTCAAGTGTCTGGGGAGGCATGCCTATATCAACTAGTTTTTGAAGTGTTTACCTCGCCCACATGGAACGTGTAGATCCGATCCGACAATAGGCAAGGGAGGACAAGTTTATCTCTGCGCGCATCTGGGTCGTGGTAACAGGACGAGCAAGCGTTCCAATTCATGTGGTGTAATTCGTCGCCTAGATGAGGTACAGGAGTCCGATGGATGACCTCGAATGGAAGAAGTGAACAACAGTCGAGATATTAGTCATTCCCTTCAGATTTTAGGCCCGTAATAATGGTCGCTCTCGCTAGGCTAGTCACCCTTAGGTTCGGACTTGCTTCCGGAGACCTTGCGGCTGTTCCGAATAAGTTTCGGTCGATTCGAGTCCGGATCTTGGAGCTCGGAACTCAGCGTATCGCGAGACTACCCGCATTGGGAACTCTTGGGTTTACCTTCAGGTAGTCCTGCGAGGAAGGGTCGATATCGATTACGGCCAAGTAGTCAGGTCGCTTTTTCGTAGGCACGATACACGGCACGTATAAGAGTTTCTCACGCGGTCCTTTTTGTGCCTCCCTCGGCGAGGGATATCCCGGACCCCCACCGCAGCAGCCTGCGGGTAGAAAAAGCTCGGTGAGCCAGAGCCGATGGAACGAGTGACGAGATCATGGCTTATGCCTCAGAGAGCGACAGATCGGATGCGTCAGTAGAAATATCCGCTCACGGGAACATTCGAAGTGAATTGTCAGACGGATGCAGCGTCCCGACGGGACATCGGTGCACGTATCAGAAAATTTCGAACACTCGGATACACAGGCGAGGAAATTTTCCGCGACGGATTCTACCTTTCTGAGATCCTGAGCAGCTCATCACTGAATTTTCCTCGAAATCGTTCGGGACTCAATCAAACACGCTCGTAGTCGGAAGTAGACTGAATCCGACGCCGCTATCGGCGCGGCGTCGACACTACTCTTCGCGAACGAGCGGATGGAAAGGTAAGGGGCGCATGCGCTCAATCGACGAACTGATTAAGCTGATGTCTGTTTGACCACAGACGATAGAAAATGTACCTAGAGGCAACAAACTCTTATCTAAAGACCCTGTCAAAACAGTATCGACCTAGTTTAGAGGCGACAAGAAATCGGAATCGATCACTCAGCCTCTGGGAGATCGATCTCCGTCTCCAAGCGTAACCCATCTCGAATCTCGAACCTCCAGCCCCACAGCTCTGAAGCGTCGACCCTTCCTAGCGGCCGATGCGATCGATGATCGTTCGAAATATTCAGTCCCTCCGACTTTGTGTGTATCTACAGACTGACTTCAACTTCACTACCATGGTCGATAGGTACACTTCGAGGCTCTTTAAGTGACTTTCAGGATTAAACAACTATCCAACGTGCTTCCGCAAGCTTGAAACTCCGCAACCAGAGAGACCTGGGACGAATCGACTATCGATTTCTCGAGAAGTCCCGACAATTCTTATGAAAAGAGCGTGCATATTTTATTCGTCAGCATCTGCTTCTTCGCCAGTAGTGAAGTCAGTCGAGGCTGGAGATGCAGATTCACCCCTTGGATACAAACCATTTCGATTTCGGTTTCAGGCAGTGGCGGAAAAAGTCCTCTATTTGTTTTCCATTGCCGAGAGAATTCCCGAATTCGGAGCGGAGCAAATTACCATTCAAAGTGAAATGTTTCGTCGCGTTCATGTATGCTGCTGCTGCCTACATCACAGTGAGTACGATGGGAGAATGAATTCCAGCTCGGGAAGTTCCACTTGAGCCTCGACTGCTTCCGCGTGAATCGACTCCTCCGATGAGCCGTCTCTTTCGCCGTTTCAAAAAGTCTGCACCTTTCCAGGTTTGTCAGATGTTCCTGAGCCTCACGAAAGTAGCTTCGAGAAGAAGTCTCCGGGCGCTCATTGTGAGCACCAAGGCCGTATTCGGAGCCCTTTCCGTACACGTTGTCTGTCTGGTCTACCGCGACGTCTGCAAGTGGGTTGAGCGTCATTTGCGTTTGAGTTCGGGAAATTCCACACAACAACCCCCCATTGACAAGTTGAGCGTTGAGGAAAATCTCTATGATGAATTTTTTCAAGACGCTTGGATGAGGACTCAACGATCCTGAGTGCGTCTACGGTGAACCCCGACTGGACCGGGAAGGGTGATCTCTCACCGCGCCCGAAACGCGAGGGAAGAGCGCTCCGCATCGTAACTGTCATTGCTATGATGCTTTACGCTATTGGACTGGCCTCTTCGATCGTTTCGGCTCAGGTTATGCTCAATTGAGGATTTGGATAGGTGACAAATCGCAGAAGACCGAGAATTCGAATCTTGCGGCAAGGCATCGACCGAGCGAGCGACTGACTGAATTATATGCGGATCACAGGTACTCAACGAGGTGGTCGGCCTGGGCTTTGGGGCGCCTATTTGGTGGGATTCGATTTATGGAGGATTCCGAGATATCGGCTTCCTGTCAGACTCCATCATTTGCAATTGTGTTCTGCTGATGCCTCCAATTGCGATCAATTGGTACATCACAATCTGTTCCTGGACACATGGACGGGTTTGTTCGGAGATTGAATTTTTCGCAGGATATTTTCTCGATGACACAAGCGCCCCGCATCAGTCGTTTGTTATGACGTAGGACACATTACTCTCAGGTGCTGTCCTTCCGCGAGAGGATTCACGCGTTGCTAGAGAGCCCCGAGCGGTCAGTGAGTGCGCTCGAAATCAAGTCACTGCAGACTTTGTACAATCACCTATGGTCGACCGTCTCCTTGTTGGACGCCAAGCTGGGCAAGGCGGTCTTCATGTGGTAAATATCTCACAATGCTCCGAGAGCTCTCCACAACAGAGGCAGCGGAGCAGTCGTCAGTGTTTGAGGCTTCTGAAAGGCTCGTTCGAATTACAGGCACGCCGATCTCATCCTGACCGTGATACTGAGCGTCCGGGGCATTCAGAAGTCTTCCTCAGTACCAACTATGCTCGAGTGTGCATCTCATTTCGCATACTCGGCGGTACTTTTCTTCATCGTAAGTTACACAAATATCCACCTCGACGATCTTCTGAGCCCTCGATGGAGGAGTTCTCTCCGGAGAGACTTCTGTATTCCTCCACGACCATCTCCGGTCTCTCCTCAGGAGATCAGATGGCTTCTGGCGGGGCGCTTGGACATCTGAGTTCGGGGCGCCGTTGACGAGGGAGCTGATCGCAAGGGATGCTACTTCGCAACCCTCCTTCGTCGCCGGAGACGGTTTCCGAAGCAGCGACCCTCGCCCCAGCCCGACCGACCGTTAATGCAGTCCACGCGATTCCGCATGTGATCCTCCGACAACTCTGACCGCTCGAAGGTCGGCTGCCTATCGATCAATGTCCAGATCCAACGGATCTTTCCCATTCCTTCCAGATATCTCTCGTCGCGGCGAATACAGTCGTTGAGTCGAGCAATATCGACTACGATCTCTGCCGGTTGGTGTGCCACATCAACTTCAGTGACTGGAGAGCTAGCAATCAGATCATGCTCCTGCAGGTGACAATTTTACTCGGAAGTGCCGTCGAATTATTCATTTGCATCAGTTAGTGGATGTACAAACTCCCTCCGCGATCCAAAGAGCTGACCGCAGATTTCCTTGCTTTCAGGAAGAGATCCAGCAATGCCCTCTTGCGTTCACGGGCTGCAACTGCTTCACGATTGATCGCGGGTACATCTTGACCGTAGTCGGAGCAGTGATCACTTACGCGGTGGTCCTGCAGCAACTGATCTGAACCCATCTTCGGAGACCGTGATTAGCGGAGAGTTTCCGTATTTCGCGTGAGCTTGAGGGGTATATGAGCGACGAAACGAGGTGAACATCGCGTAGCGTGAGGATCAGAGAGAGCATCTCGAGCGATATGTGATCAGATAGAGGATGTTGAGTCTTACTTCACGAGAACCTGAGGAGAGAGGAACCCGCGGTCAATTCGATCAGAAGCGAGCTCGACCGAAAATCCCTTCAACAGGAAAGATAGACGACGGTTTGCTCGCCTAGGGGTAGCCTTCGAGCCTAGATCCTTGCTACATGTATGGTACAATAAGAGTCTTCGGGTTGGCGCGTGATGGTTCCGACCGCCTCGCCCCCTCCTGAAACTCGGATCGCCACCCCCTCCCTCCTTCTTCCCAGAAAGATATCCCGAGCGCCTCTGACTCATACCTCGTGATGATCATTTAATGTCTTGGATCGGTTTTTGGATCCTCCGGAGTCAAGAGCTCTCTTGGTCTGCCAGAAAAAAATAGCGCCTGCGCTGATAGTTATGTGTGGCCGCCAACACGTCGAGTCGTCAATCTGTATCAATCATATCGATCGGGTCCGTGGGAACCGCAACGGTTTTGCAAAAAGTCATCGCTGCATCGCCTAGTTATCGGTCCTACGGGTAGTCTGAGGCTGTTTCTGTGATGGAACTCCCCGGACTATGTGGATAAACTGTCAATCCTTCACGTATGAGAAAAAAATTATACAGGATTTAGATGTGTACTACCATTCGAGAATGCATTGAAGAACGGAGTTTTCGAAATTCCGCTCGATGAAGCTTGATTGCCATCAAACGAAGAAACCCAGAGACGCCACAATGCTCGGGTTCCCTGGCAAGCTGCGTAATCGATTCGGGAGCTGCTCTCCGGATGAACGAACGTTCCAGAGAAGGATTCGACCAAATGCCGACACTTAATATCGAAGCTCCTCACTCTCGAACCCGATCCGACCGTCAGTCCAAAGGCGAGTCGGAGAGCGGTGCGACTTTTTTCCTCCGTTATATCTCGTGCCCGACCCCTTGGCTGTGCGGCACACGACTCGGATCCGTATTGATTCATCCCCGAATAAGCCTCGGTGGGCTCGACAGACGCCCGTCTTGGAGCAGTTCTGTCCCCAAAAGCATTGCAAGCGAGACATCGCAAAACTCTCCTCAATCGACGGTTTCGTTGCTCTGCTCTAATCGGGAGCACCCTCGCCCCTGTGAACCCTCTCGGTCTGTTGGCGTCTCCACTCTATAATCGGGAGCCCGGTAGTTGGCAGCAAGCGCTCTTGTCGATTCCCAGTCTGGTACGTCTTTCTAAAGTGTCCACGGACCACCCCTTCGGTTGCAGTGTCACGTGTTCGATTCTGCCTCATTCGAGAATGCGGAAGGCTTCGAGACCGAGCTCTTCCCTGATGAAATCTTCCGGGAGCTCGAGATGTTCTGAAGATCGATCATCGGAGTTCGGTAATCCGAGAATCCAGTGTACCTGTCTGCCTTGAAGGCTGCTTGAATCGTTCCAGTGGACATTCGTGGATTATCCGGGATACTGTGGCAGCATCGTCCGGTGAAGCGCAGAGTGTGACGGGGACGGGATCTCCAGCGACGAATGTGGTTTCATTGATGGCTTTGATTGGTCGTCGACATTCTCTAATATCCGCGACCTTGGTCGATGCAATCTGATTCATTGATGTGGGTTACCAGCCCTACGCGGAGAGAATTCTGGGAGAAAGACCGATTGCCCATGGCTCTGAACGAGCTTGGACCCCCTCAGAAGCCGAGGCCCCGTTCAGGGGAACCAGGACGAAAATCCAGAACGGTCCGAGGATACTCTTGCTCTCTCTCGGACGCATACCAGATCCGCACGTAACCGGTGCGCCATATCGGCGAGCTGGGGGCTCCTCGAAGGGAGCCGCGCTCAGACGCCGGCAGCAATAGCCTTCCGGCATCCCAAGCGTGAAGTAGTCGAAACGGCCCCCTAGAAACCATGTGTCGACGCAGAAATCATGGCGTCGGCGTCCTCGACAAAAGACTTTTGCGCCACTGGTCGGACTTTTGGTTTATCCGGAATCAATTGCGTGTGTCCTGACGGGAAAAACGGTGTTGAAGCTTTCCTTATCGTTTCGTTTTTTTTGCGCCGCCAAGTAAGGGGTGAGTGCTCAGCGTCAAACATCATCGTGGCCCGCTGTCAAGCGTGGCTTCACCAAATGGCTCAAAGTTCAGCAGCGAACAAGTTTGCTCACTTTGCGTGACGCTCAGCTGGGTGTCTTTGTGTCCGTCTGTCGGGGTGTGTAGCTGGGCGTCCTTTCCAAGCATCTTCCAGTGATAGTGCGAGGCTCGTGGAAGTTCGATATCGCCACCGACTAACTCGACTCGTTTTCTCGGATATCAGTGCACATCACATCAAATCGGCAAGGCAACACCGAGTGAGCAATGAGACGTTGAGCGAATGATATCGGAGCTCCCGGAGAAGGTTCTCCTCCGAACAATTTGGCTGGAATTTGACCGTCACAATGCTGAGGAATTTTTTCGTCTATCTTTCCCTCGGTGAGTTTCCCCTTCAACTCACACTGGGTACCTCGTCGACCGGATTCGGCCTGTCGAGAGCACTAAAAGCCACTCATTTGATTGTTGTGGAATCCGAAGTCGTTGATCAATCACCCGATAGCTAAAACTTCCGGGGAAACCCCTCAGTTATCATCAGGAGATTTCTCTTCGTTCGCTTTCCCGAAAACCTCCGCGAGTTTGTCGTGGTCAGATCAGTGACGCGTGCCGAGTTCAGATGAAAATCGCTATTTCTCTCCTTCCAGTGGTATTCTTTACGGCTCCTCATTGCGACTCCGTGAAAATCTTCGTCGCGATCTCACCTGGTCTCCCTAAGGCGGTTGACAATGCTCATATTCGAGAGGTTGCCGTTCATATCACAGGCCTCAATGCGACTCTTGTAAGTGTGTATGACCAACGTATATTTTCACCTACATAGAACTGAAATCGCGCGTATAAGCGCGCCCCGCCTAGGGCTCGGACACTATTTTCTAATCTGTTTCGGTCAATTCGGGTGGAGAGGGCTCAACCACAAGGTGAAGAAGGAGACTGAATATTCTGCGACCGACGCCTCAAAATAGAGGAGGGTTCCGCCATAGAAGGGGCTTGCTCATACGCGGGATTTCAGAGTACGTGTCGGTAGGGTCGAGGTATCGGTCGCAGGTATCCTGCTGCCAGACTCATCGGAGCCAGTCGTTCCACCATGGGTAGTCGAGATTCAGACGAGAGTCGGAAATCAGCGTCCGTAATTCCTCTGCAAGGATCCTCGGTTTTCAGCTCGGCGAATCGACGCTGGTACTCGCACGGGATGCTGAGTTCCGTTCCGTCTTGAAGCGAATCAAAGTCTACGACGAAATCGAAGACGACGAGAATCCGAGCGAAGGAAGAGTGTTCACAGGTTTTGTGATTCCACCGGTATGTTACCAGCAAGCAGCCGGATAAGTCAATCAGCTTCAGAGCTTTTCTCGTTCGCATATCTGTATGGAGAGGCACCGAGCACATGTGTTGTTCCTCCTTTCAGACGAATTTCAGTGCCAAAAAACCGTTCTCCGAATGCGTGGGATACTTCGTGAGGCTCGAGTGGAAATCTCGTTCAGTAGCTTCGGCCTGCTTACGAGTCTACCCGGACTGGATGTCCGAGCTCGTGGACCAAGAACCCGCGACGGGTGAGAAAAATGCCTTCGTGTTGAATATCCCAGGAGAGAAAAACGAACGGACCACCAATCCTCCGTTGAACCGTTTCTTGTCTCAAGGAGCTCGGTTCCAGGTAATCTGACGTTGAATGCTTTGGCGATCCCTGGTACGCATAACGCGGGCGCTTACAGAGTATACGACGCTTCCTCGGAATCTGTAGTGACATGGTAAGAGAGACATCGCTCCAATCTAGCGCAGCCCTATCTCGGCTCAAGGAAGTGGGGCACACGAACACGTGACGACGGTCGGTCTCTTCTTTTCTCTTTGATCTTCTCCCCTTCTGTATTCTTCCTGCTTATCAATTTCAAAACAGCGATAAAACAAGATAAGGGCTCTTGGGGACCTTGAACTTGAGGAGGACCGAACCACTGTGTTGACGGACACGTGATCCGGCCAGATAAGAGATTCTTAGTTCCGTGAGAGTTGGGCGTTGTGAGGCTCACGCTTCGGATATTTTCCACGGCCAGGATGGAGCATCGGGGCTCCTGTGGGTGCCGGCACTTCGAAGTTTGGAGGGATTCATTATTTCCGTGAATTATCTGATTCCGGGAGCATCCTACACGGTCCGGCTGTTCCAAGGCCCTCCTTAGGCACAATGTTCTCCTTCCGTACCAACGTTCTCTGCACCGCTGAGAAATGACGGAACCCTCGACAAATATCATTGAAAACCTCCCGCTCCAGGTATCGTGATTGCCAAGAGGAAGATATCTACTCACAACTTCTTTACGGGAGTCGTTTCTTAGACATTCGGCCCGGGGTGGTGACCGTGAACAGTGAGTTCAAGATCCTCCTGATGAGTATTCGTTCCCGAAGGAAGCTCAAGATGGCACCCGCTATCTCCGGAATCACTGTATTTTCAGACACGCGTACGTACTGGGTTTTCCACGCTGCGTTCAGAACCGACAATCTGCTCGAGAAGGTTCTGGATGATGTCAAGCTCTTCCTCGACGAGCACAAACGCGAGGTCAGTCCCGATGCTAAATTCTTCCCGACGGTGCCGCTATCGAACAGAACCAGGAGAATATGCGTCGGACTGAGTTCGTCAGTCGGGACATGTGTCGCGATTAGACAACATAAATTCGTCATGTTCTCAAACCGGTCTTTTGATTGAAGATTGTATTCATCGATTTCCATGAGTTTCCGTGGGGGTTCAAAACGACTTCGGACTACGCAGCTCTCGGTGATATTGTGGAAGGAAAACTCGGTGAGTGAGGTAGTCGTGACTCGTGATCAAAGCACCACGGTCACGGCCGGCGTCAAACAAACACCGTCTTCAATTGACCTGGGCTAAAAGTTTAACCGAACTTCGAAGGTCCCTATATGCTCCAGTATCGACCGCACATGATCACCCTGAACGAGGCGATTGCCCTAAACCAACGCGCGGTGGTCACGTTCGATCAAGACGATGCGCTAGCGCGACGATTTCTGCCAGGAGTGAACCATGCATGGGCGAATACAGATAATCTGGATAACCTCAGCGTGAGGCTTCGAATGATGCAGCTCAGTAGAAGCGAAGGCAACCGCCTGTACTCAGCCATGGCTCAAATCACGCCTAAAGGTTCGCAATGTGTCCGGTGCTCTTGCTGAGATTCCGGTAGCTCGACGAGTTAGCGATTTATCACACTTTCGATGATCTCCAACAAAATCCTCATGGGATCGATTTTATCTCGTACAGGCGCCTGGAACATAATCCTCGATAAATACCAAGGAGGGGTGCGGGGATTATCCCATAGAAACAACTTCAAAGTAAGCGGAAACTCAGTGTTCCTCGTTCCCAGTATTGTTCGCTGTGTCTTGTCCTCGAGTCGAATTCTCGCTTCTCGCTTCGCAGGTGTTGTCGTGGTGGCGGAATTCACCCGAGTACCAGTCGACCACGAACCTCATCGCAATGGATTATTTAACTTCGAGCAGTGTCGTCGACCTTTGTCGGGACATCAACCTCGAGCGGGGAGGTCAACTTTCGAAGCGACAGTACCATGCTAAATATTTCTGATAAATGGTATTGTACGGATACCTTGGGACTCGTCTATGATCCATTAATTATTTATCGCAGTCATCGGAATCCAGGAAATCGAGTATACCCTTAGGTAGCTTCATTGAATTCCCATGTCGGCTTTGCACTGATTGTACCCGACTCGGCATGGCCACGAAACAACAGCCATTGTTTCGTGTCCGACATGGTCATCGGTCCCTGAGGATCGATCTCATGCCAGATTCATAACAGATCCTGTGGACCACGGACATCTACGCGCGGTCTCCTGAAAATCAGAGAAAATCAAATTATCGCGCGGTCTCCCTCCTTTCTATCATCGCTTCCAAGCAGCATCCCCTGGCATCATAGGGAAATCTTTCAGCCCCTGGTCCAGCCCCCTTCATGTTGTTCAGAAAGCGGATGGCACCAAAAGACCGTGCGGTGACTCCCGGCAGGTGAACGCTGTCACTGAATCGGATCGATACCCTCTGCCCCATATTTACGATTTCGCAGGGAAGAAGCACCATTTTCTCGAAGATCGACCTGGTGAAAGGGTACCACTAAATCCCGATGGCCCCGGAAGATATCCCTAAAACCGCCATAATTACCTCCTTCGGTCTCTGGGAGTACACACGGAGGCCCTTTGGTCTCCGGAACGGCGCTCAAACGACCCAACGTCTCCTGGATTGGCTACCTCCCGTTCCTATTCGTCTATCTCGACGATGTCCTCGTCGCATTCAAAGGCAAAGCACAGCATCTCAAACACCTGAGACTCCTCCTCGAGAGACTTAAGAATCATGGTCTCGTCGTCAATGCCGAAAAGTGTAACTTCGGTCTATCAACTGCGGATTTCCTCGGACACAGAGTCCCCAGCAAAGGAATCGCCCCACTCGCGAGCGAAGTTGACGCTATACGCTCATTCCCGCAGCCGAAAACAATGCTAGAGCTACAAAGATTCGTTTGGATGGCTAACTACTACCATCGCTTTCTTCCACAAGCTGCTAAGGTTATGTCACCGCTGTTCCTCGCATTGGACGTAGACCCGAAATCCAAGAACGAAGCAATCCTGTGGGGAGACGATCGGTGCTTTTGACGCAACGAAAGAATTACTCGCGCAGGCGATCCTACTCGCTCACCTTCTGGAAGGCGCACCTCTCGCCATCGTTACGGACGCCTCGGAGGTGGCAGTGGGAATTCTTCAGCAGGAAGCACCAGAGACGAGATACAGCGCGTTCGACAGAGACCTCCTAGCCATGTATCGCGCTACGCGACATTTTCTCCACAACATCGAAGGCCGCCCCTTCACAATCTTCACCGATCACAAGCCGCTCATTCTCTGCCTATCCAAGAGGACCTCTCCCCTTCCTGCAAGGCAACAGCGGCATCTGTCCTTCATTGCCGAGCTCACCTCAGACATCAAACACATCTCCGGACGAAGCAACGTGGTCGCCGATGCCCTCTCGCGGCCTTCGGAGGTCGGCGACGTTTCGCTAGGGATTGATTACTCCCAACTTGCAAGCGACCGGAAAGAGGACCCAGAATACGCGAGAAGCGGTAGCGTAGACTCTGGCTTGAAGGGGGAACACATTGACTTGACTCCCTCGGGGCCGCCCCTGCCGTGCGACATCTCCACAGGTGTTCCCGGACCCTGGCTCCCAAAGGGTTGGCGTCGGAGAGTGTTGGATCTTCTACATGGGGTGTCACACCCGGGGGCAAATACGACAGTCAAGCTTATGTCGAGGCGTTTTGTCTAGCACGGACTAGCAAAGGAGATACGCCATTGGGCTCGCTGCTGCATCGAGTGTCAGCGTTGCGAGGTCCGTCGCCACGTCAGAAGCGATCTCGGTCAGTTCACGAGCCCTTCCGCGAGATTCTCCCACGTACACGTTGACATCGTCGGACCATTGCCATGCTCCGCTGCCTTGCAATACTTGCTCACGGCGGTTGACACGTATACCAGACGGCCCGAGGCGATTCCCCTCAGAGAGATAACGGCTGGAACCTGTGCTCGCGCTTCTCTCAACTCCTGGATTTCACGTTTCGGTGTACCATCCCATGTCACGTCTGACCATGGCGGCCAATTCGTCTCCGGCCTTTGGACCTATCTCGCCGAAGCGCTAGGAGTTGTCATACACCGTACGACAGCATTTCACCCGCAAGCGAACGGCATGGTGGAACTTTTCCACCGTCAGCTAAAAGCGGCACTGCGAGCGAAACTCACGACTTCGACCTGGCTCCGGGAGCTTCCTTGGGTGTTACTGGGCCGACGCGCAGTTCCAAAAGACGACCTAGATGCTCGAAGGCCGAGCTGGTCTACGGCAGTGCATCACGACTTCCTGGAGAGTTCGTACAAGGGACAGCCTCCAAGAACCCATCAGAGCGTTTACACGAGCTTCGCAACAAAGTCGACACGCTCATGCCTACACCACCGCGCTGGCAGCGAAGGACGGCAGCGACGGCCAAGTCCGACCCCACGCGCGCTCTGTGGACTTGGAGAAAGTCGTCGGAACCCTAGAGCCTGGCTCCAGAGGGCGGAGCCGTGGTCGGAATCTGGTGGTATAAGTACAGATAGTGGCAGCGATTTCCTCCTTCGGCCTGTTCCTCATTACCCGATCGAAAGCTCCATAATCCTGACGGCGATGCGTCCCTCATCGTTGTACCCACAAGTCCGGGTACGTGCCAAAATGCTGCTCGCCGGAAGGGAGCTTGCTCGCATACGTCACGCGTTTCTTGCATCCGGTGAAATCAACAGCCAACCGTCGCGTCGCTGGCTCCGTCAGGGCTCCACAGTAGGGTTTTCAAGACGCATCGATCACTGTCCCAGCACATCTTCCGTCACGTGGGCGTCTTGCGTAGGTACATCCCCGAGCCGATGCGTCCTTGGAAGCTTCCCTCGCGAAGCCTCTGAACACTAAAGAGACGGGCTCATTTATCTTTTTCGCATGTTTCTCGAATTATTAACAAGCCCGCTAAGAAGGCTGAACGAATAAACTCACCGAGTGAGATATGATTCTCAGTCCATCCAGCACCGAGGGACAGAAATCGAGAACGCCTGGGGGAAGAATCGATTCGCGTATGGAGTTGTCGGAGAAACATGGATTTTTTTTTGAATGAAGGCGCTCGGCTTCATTAGGAATACGGGATTGATTAGAAAAGTCCGCCAGGGCAAGGCCCTGTCAGTGGTCAGCAGCTACGTATATCACGAAAAGCTTAGGGTTACCTAAATCTGGGCAACGTTGAGATCGTAGCTGAGATGTTAAAGACACATAAAACTAGCAAACTAACAAAAAAGGACAAGGACCCGATCAGCGGTTTCGGATGAAACGAATTCTCTTATCGTCTTCTTCCTCTTTGCGACAGAGAGCTCTGTGTTGTCGGAGAGACCGGGTTCGGGCATGTCGTGAATTGTGGCATATCGGTTCAAATAGTACTTGTCGGATCTGATAGTTTCACATAGCGGAGGACGGAGGGCATACGCATACCGAGTCCGGTGGGTGTGAGCAGATCGCAGTAGATTCAGGGTCTCCATTGTCCTATTGAGGTTCCTGATGCGGCACTCAATTAATAGACATTGAAGATAGAGACATTTGAGGGGGACAATCCCACATCTACGGTAGAGCTCTTACATCGATTCGCCGACTCTCTTATTCATAATTCCCCCCACGACGCGATTCTGGGGGCTTTCTAATGGCTTCAGACAATTCGCGAAAGCCGAACCATTCGCCAGAATACAGTCCAGGTGATGTGACTCGAAGATGGCACGGTAGACAATCGTTGCGGTACCCGCCGAGGCCGATCTTCGCAGTCTGTCTAGGGCATCGGCGGACGTGCGTAGACGCGGGAAGAACTTGTTGATATGGAGCTCCAATGACATTTTTTTCATCAAGCTTTACACCAAGGTATCTTGAAGAAGAGACTCTATGAATGACTTCGCATCCACAAACATCATTGGCGGTAGGAATCACGAAAAATAGACGGGATACCCTCCAAGGTCGGGTGAGAAATGTGGATTGAAGAAACCCCGTGAGAGCTCAACCTAGAACCATCAGGCACGCTATTCCCCTTCGAATCCGTGATCCCTACCCGGTAAGGCGTGGGCAGAGCCTGGAAATTTTCGGAACTCTTCACGAGATCTGACGGTGTAAAACCGAAGCTCTCATGTGAATTATCGCACAGTGGCGGGATCTGCCTTCAGTGATTACCTCCTTGGTAGTCCCGATAATATCCGACCCTCCACGAACGGAGGATATCGGGTCGCCGTGATCGGCATTCGGACCCACGGGAGACGACTACTGATTGACGAACTGTGTGCAAGGCCTCAGGTATCCAAACGGATCCTAAGCTGGCTTGAAATCGGGACAAACTCCTTGGAGTCCGTGGGAGTCCTCACGGAGAATGAGGCGCTCCGATCGGCTGCTGTCGAGGTAAGCACCATAACAGGGCTCGGCATTACCCCCGAAAGATTTCGATGAAAGCCTCCTCATCGCTGGATTCTATTTCCCGCAGCTCAGAAGTGCTCGAATGTTGTGGAGCTCTGTGCCTGAAGCCGGTGCGATAGTGGAGTTGGACGCAAACGGGAAGGCTTTACAATTGCCGGTCTTTGGTGAAGTCTCTGAAGTTTCGGATGAAGATGGCGATCTCTACTCGGGGAGTTATCGCCAGACGGGCATCGTGAAGCTATCCGTGAATCCCATCGGCCATCAACCTTCAGAATGATTCGGGGACATCAATCTGCCGGGATATCGGAGCTGAACCCTTTGGGCGAATCAAGTATGAATCACAGGACTATCTTGAAGATTAGGGTTAAGCTCCGATATCCCGAAAGCAGAAATCCCGAACATCCATATGGAATCTGATGATCCTCTGAATATGATAGTATTGTAAACGAGGGCTTCCCGTCTTCGACGGTGACGCCGACGCAACGTCCGAGAGAACGTCGGAGCGACAAGCATTGGCGCCAAGAGTTTGTGTTTTCGATTCCTTGAGTTAAACTCAGCGTTCCCTAGCCGTGGGAGCTTCAGAAACGAAATTCCGACTTCGATCGGGGTATCCGGGACCTCGGGATCGAGAGCTAAGAAGGTTTTCCGGTCACTAACTCTCGGAGAATCTGAGCCAAATTGCGAGAGACTGCTTGGATTCCTGGTTTCGTATCGGAAAATCGGTGCTGCCTCTTGCATAAAATCAGCCCGTTTGCGGAGGGAAAGAATTCTTTGGTGGATCACCGTACGTTCCTCGCGTCCGGAATCTCCCTCCTCGTGAATCTTGAGACGAGAAAAATTGCGGTGTTTTGCTAGGGTCGCCGAAGTTGATCTTCGTAATAGTCCCCCTAATGGTTCTCAAACTTTGCTCGGGCTCTGACGACAAGACGTGTAGTGCCGAACATCGGTCCAAAGAGGAGGAGCGGGGGAAATAGACCGAACACGCCTTTCGTGTTTTCCGTTGGTGGCTCCTCGTTATTATTATATACATATCGGGAACCTAAACCTCAGTCTCATACCTTGGCGAAAAACCTATGAGACCTCCGAGTGAGAGACGGCTTGCAAAGTCCTCTCAACCGAACGTGCAGGGCGTCATGGATTCACGAGGGCGTTAGAATCGGCGTATCCGTTTTTCATTCCGAGAGGAATTTTTCTGACTTTCCTTAAACCCACGGCCTCGTCTTCTCCCTCCCTCCCACATCCTTGAGCCCAGCAAGCCAGGTTACGCGTCAATTGGATCTCTTAAAGAGCTTTTTGACGGTTCATATTTCACCCCGGATCGAATCAAACTCAACCTCGTTCCGGATCGGAATCTCCTTCTTAGCCATTCACGGGTTCGGGTGAGTCGCGCCCTTCGATGCCGGGTCCGGAGACTCAGTCACAGAGGAGTCTGGCCATGTTTTTTTTAATTTTGAAGATAATCTATTCTTTATTCGCTGCCCGGCACGTTTATATTCATAGGTACATTGGGAACTACTTCAGGCAGGCATCCCAAACTATCGGTCTCCTAGGGTCGGCTCATGGGATGTCGAATTCCGTCGAGTTCGGGCCTTTCCCCTGCCTCTCCCAAGTCTCTTCAAAATTTCCCCCACCGTTTCTGTGACGTCTCTCCAGTCTCTCTCTGAGTTCATCTTCTTTTCCACCAGGTCGGGGATGCTTGGAGCCGACAGCCCGCCGCGCTCCCTCGAGTATGCCGGGCACCTTAGAATTCTGTGTTCCAAATTGTCTTCCTCGCCGCCCTGACAGTAGGGGCACGCCTCGGATGGGGCTCGGTCGATCCTTGTCAGATATGTTTGGAAGCTCCCATAACCCGTCAGCATCTGTGCTGTGTAGTACGTGTGGTCACCCCATTCTCGATCTTACCAGAGGTGGACATTCGGGATGCATTTCTTCTGTTCTTGTTCGATTCGTAGAGCTTCGTCCTCCCCTCCGCCCGGAGCGTCCACGGAACGATTCGTGCCAGCACGAAGGTCGTCTCCGTGGCAGCTGTTCGGTAGCCTCGTGCGATTCGGATGGCCTTGATTCGTTGAGCTCGTTCCAGGGCCTTTCAGTTCTCATGTAGTTGCAGTGCGCACGGGGACCAGATTGGAGCCGCATAATGAGCCATGAGTTCGGCGACCGTGGCCAATAGCCTCCTCTGTTCTTTTGATGCGCCATATGTCCGCGGGAGGAGTCTGGCCATGTTGGTCAAGCCAATTCTGCGGAAGTAACTCCTGGTCGTTTTGCCGTTCGCAGCCACTTTTCTTCCAAAGGGTGCATGGCGTTCTGGAGACTCCTGTCTAATCTGCACTCTACGGAGGCAAAAGTCCTCGTCTGAAAAAGATACAGTTAATAGGTCAGGAGTGGGGGTCGACTTCCGGCACGGTAATCGCGGTTGCGACAAATACCGCCTTTCTCCTAATTTCTCGAGGACACCGCGATTATCTCCATCGCGAATTCATCCCGACTCTCCAGTACTGTGTTCGTGGGAACTTTTTGATTTTTCTCGTTATCGACGAGATGGACCTCCTGATTAAATGGTTCGACGTCTCTTGTGAGAATGAAGCTATTCTCGAGCTCACGACAATCGCATACCACAAGTCGTCAGGGAAGCTGCGGAGTTATTTCTCAACTGATGGAGCAGCCGAACGGTAGCCCACAGCAAGCTTTCCCCGGGCGTTTCGAGTGTGACCAGACCATGAGCATGGCCGAAAAATTCGTCGTATAGAATGTACTCTGGTTCGAGGATGACGACCACGCGACAGCGAAACTTCGAGCATATCTGGCGGCTTCAAATGAAGTTGTTCATTCTTCGTCAACCTCAACTTTCTGGATGAAAGCATCGGTACGATTCCCAGAGCCCTCCCAAATAGCTTCTGCGCTTGAGCGTTCCCATCAATAGAACCCCGAGACTCATTCAGAAAACTTATTCCATTGAGGGACTTTATTTGCTGGAGAGTATACGAAAGTCATATTATTATCAAGCTCAGCAGAGCGGCGATTCTTCTACCTACGAACTAGGGACTGCGGCTCTTCAGGGAACATTCGCTTCAATTCACTCGGCTCCCGACGAAATCAGTTTTTCTAAAAAAGGTCAGTGTGTACTTCTGTACCTGTACACACTTTCCGATCAGTGAGCTTATCATTGAATTTTCGATGCAGTGTCGAAGCCTGATCTGCGGGTTTTCCTTCAAGTCCTATGCACCGTGAGGTTCAGAATGTCGGCGAGTGCCGCAAACTCTTTGCTCAAGGCTTTGATGTGCTCGATCGCCTCAGCTTCTGCGGAGGCCTCGTTGAACTCGCCGAAGAAGTTTGTCGCACGGCTTAGCTCTGCGCAAAAATCCTCGGCGGCAGTTTGTTGCCCTTGCGCCATCAGTATCGAAGTTCTCCACGTGAATATGAGGCCGCATAAGAGGAGCGCTATTTTTCCAATGCGGGCCAAGCTCATTCCGCGGCAGCATTGCGCCATCCAGTTCTCGGTCCGCTTCTGCGCACGTTTTCTGTGCTCTGGAGATTCCCCTTTCATTTGCGCTCGCCGAGGGCTAATCTCCTGGTCTGAAAAAGATATGTACAGTCCATAGGTCATGAGTCATGAGTGGCATGAGTTATGACTAGAGTTGCGATAAGAGAGGACACTCTTCTCCTGCGAAAAGGAGGATCTTTGCGCGGACTTCGGGACCGGGACGAAAAGCGGACATCGAAAGCGGGCACTGTTCCATTTTTTTCGCCATTTCTATGGATTTAATTCAGCTATCCAACTATTTTCCCAATGAGCAACACTCGAGTGAACTTCGCTGTCCGTAAACGATCATTCAGAGACGATTCGCTGAGGAGAAAATTTCAGACCCATCCCCTTGGACTCGCAGTCGGCCCCTGGCTCATTTTCCTGCCGCCGAGACCTCGGGGCCGAGAAAGAATGAACAGCGAAGAAGTTAAATCTTTTCCATCAAGTTCAGAGGTATTTCTCCGAAAATTCCGAAGGGCGAACATTTCCTTGAAAACCTCGAGAAAGCGGACAAGAATATATTGTACGTACTCATATTGTAAGGTGGTTTCTCAAGGGGGGAGGGGCTCGGTGCGGCTGATAGGGCTAATCGCGAATCGCGAGGGCTGAAGGGCTGGAAAACCGGAATGTCGAGCTCACCGGAGGCTCGCTGAGGGACTCGGGCGATCGGGACTCGGGACTCAGGACTCAGGGCTCGGGTCACGGACGGTGTCAGGATCCTGCGGATTGGTCAGGGCTGGGGGCGCACAAAATGAAGGGGCGACTGATAAGCCGAGTGACTCTATCTTTCGTTGCGATTGTTTTCATTCTGCCCTCCTTCTCGATTCCCTTGCAATTCTATTGGCTCCGCCGTGCCCGAGGGCAACGCCGCCCCTCGAGCGCGGCGGGAGCCTTTGATTTTGTATCTCTAGCAGCGCACGTCGTTTTGTTACAACCTCTCTCAGCCGTCCCTCGTTCTCCCCGGATCCGCAGGGCGCACTGCATCCGTGCGCTCACTAGACCTGCCGATCCCGGTTTCTCTCGGGGCATCTGTTCCTGATTCACACATTCGACTAGCACTCTAGGTTCTTCCCTTGAGGTTCCCTTCCATCGACTTCATCTCCGTCACAATATCGCCGGCCTTGTTATGACTTATGACTTGAGACGTGCAACGCTTTCACCGATCGACGACAGCCCTTATATTCCCGTAGACCTCTGATGACGTTCAAGGAATGTCTCCAGCTCAAACGATGAGGATCAGATGATGAGGAAAAGATTCTGAAAAAGCCCGATAGGGAATTCCCCTTCTCTTTCTCAATTATTCGCGATGCTTGCTCAATAAACTCAGTTCCTTTCTTCTGACTTCAACGCATCTTCTCACGGGCCTCGACGGTTAAGAATGATTTCCCATCGCATAGTCATGTATCCAATGACTTCTGCCTCGGTCGACAAGATACTGACTGAGAGTTATCCGAAAAACAGCCCAGGTCGGTCAAAGGCATATCGATTCGGGAGAATGTTGCCGAAGGTAGGTCCGAACCGACCAAGTCAGAGATGCGCGCCGATGAGAGACGGAGAGCGATAGCGCCTATCGAGAGTTGAGCTTGTAATTTGAGGAGGAGACTTGTCGATCGAATAGAAAAGGGTTGAGCAGATCACAAGACATGCCCGCGTTGGTGCTTCTCGGAAGTCCACGCCGTTTGACGTCAGAGAAGAGCGCAAGGAGCGCCCGATCCCAGATTCGTCGTTCGAAACTGCCGGTGCGGATCAATGTCATCATTGGCGTGCTCGCCACTAGCCACAGTCAAGGCGCTGATGCAGCGGGTGTAGAAGCTGCTGGTAAGGCAGAGCGTTAGCAGAACCGTCGCGACTTCTGCATGTGAACTTGCTGCTGGAGCTGCTGCTGTATAACCAATTGCGAGTTGAAGTAGTACCGAGTTCAGTGCCGTTGGAATCCCAGCTATCGACCACAGAGACCTTCCATACCGTCGAAGAAGTGCCGAAATCGGATTTTGAAAGTTTTCCTAGGGATAATAATTCGACATAAGCGGTGTCCGTCTGATACCGCGCCTGTGTTTGCGAAGTTTGGAAAAATCTACGGTCTGGAGCATAACACACCGACGATGGCAAACGAAGAAATTCCCGAGATCGAGCTTATCATCAAGGTTAGTGAAATTATCCTGAACTCTTATCCCAACGGACGTTTTCCAACGGATGCCGAAACGTTGTCAACGGTTTCCGACAAGGATGAAATTTCCTCATCCCTTCCAACTCTTTGTTGTCGACGATCCTCGACGATGTTTGTCCTTGCGTCCACGTTCGCTGATTTTTGAAAGACAGCTCGACCCGCCGAGAGTTCGTCAAGCGCTCGACGTTGAACTTTTCGTGGTCTATCGACCTGAAATCGAAAATTGCACATCGGTATTTCTGAAGCTCATCGCTTTTGGTTGAAGCTCCCGGAGCTGACATTGTGAGCATTTCATGCACATCAGAATGACAAGCGCCATTCGCTCAACGAATCTAACGCAATCGGCGGCCGCAAATGAGCGCCCGCGGACTCGGAATCGGAAGAAGCCCCGGTGCAGAGGAACGTACCTACCTGATCCGGCAAAAAATACCGTCGACGATACGGCGGAAGAGAGCTTGGTAAACTCCCGGGCCTCTTCTGCTGGGCTGCTCGTGGCGGTAGTTGTGGCATCGCCGGTGTTTTCTTTTTGCCTGCTTGCCTGCCTGACGGTCTCCCTGCTCAGCTGCCTGTCTGCCTGGATGGCTTGCCGGATAGCAGCAGGAGCAACGACGGCAGCGGCGTCAGCCATAGCGTCTTTTTCGTATCGAAAGCACGTTTGCGGCGTTGGTGGCAGGATCGACTCGAGGTTTTCAGCGTTACCCGCGATCCTCGATCCAGGCCCTATGTTTCCGTGACCGGTACGCCGTCTGATCTTTAGCGGCTCCGTGCCGGAGACTTCGGCTGACTGGTTAGCGCATGGCGGAGGATCTTACATTCTTGGTGTATGGGTCAAAGTCGAAAGCGCGTAACTTCACCGATTTACGTGGTGTTCTGGCAGGAGCGCACATCGAGTGGCAGCAGCGGAACTAGATCATAGGACACCTCGGAGACCACCCGCACGCCTGGCCGCAACGGGTTCGATCGACCGTCAGTCCACAGTGGACGAATATCATCGCCAGGAAGGCTGATAGTACACCTATTTCTGCCAATAACGTCGCGGCTTTCGCTGTTTTTGAGTTGTGGTTTTATTGTTTTGCGGTCGCGCCCATTTTCGGCCTGGCCAGGGCTGCCGAAGCAGCAGAAGTTGCGGTGGCGGCGGCGATGGCGACGCTCGCTGTCTTAGATATCCTCCCAGCTGCGCGGAATTTGCCCTACCGTCGACAATTCGCCAGTCCGTCAGTCAGTCAGTCAGTCACTCAGTCGGTCGGCCGGTCGCTTGCGGGCTCGCTCCGAAACAAACCATTTGCTGAGTTGAATACGGCGCACCATCGGCTCGCTCTGTAGGTACAGCTGCGGCTTCCTTCTGACGACTGAACGACGGCGATGACGACGACGACAACAACAACGATGACGAAGAAAGGCACACATACTGACAGAGCCAGTCAATCGCTTGTTTGCTCCCACTCAAAGGTAGATTCTGAGATGGCAGGCCCCAAGCCTACCGAACCGACAAGGAAAACCACCGGGTCCGAGGCAGAGCTTAGGGTTGGGAGAATCCTCTCGGATTTCCACCATCCTCAGCCGGGAGTTATGCGGGTTGTCGAGAGGAGCGGTCGGAGGTGGCACAACGCTCAGACGGAGCTTTCTATCGACTGATCGTTGATCGATTCCCTAAAAAGTTGACGTGGGCTTTTTTTTCCCGATTGGGATTTGACGGTGAGGAATGACTCAATCATTTTGAGAAACAATCTCCATTCGGCTTTCTGTCCCAGGTGAGCAAAAATATAAATAGCTGGTTCCAAATGCAACCACCATCGAGTTTGATTGATAAATAATAATCGCGAGGTGTTGCCACCGCGACAGCAGCGCTGAATTCCGCCCAAGGTCGGCGAGCCGGCTGCAGGACGGATGAGCGATGGACAGGCACCGGAATCGCGAGTAACAAGCACGAGTTGTGGTCGCTCGGTCACATGCACCGCAACGACCGCTGGCTGGTTGGCCTGCAGGCGGGCGGGCGGCGGCGCTGCCTAGATTGTTCCCCTGCCGAGTTACTTGCGATACTGCTGCCGTCGCTTTTTAGAATGGTCTTCTGTCCGTCTGTCACTTTGGACAGCCGACGCGAGGTGTACCGCCGCGTCGCCGTTGCCAACGCCGCCAAGGTAGCAAGACGGTGAGCTTGCGAGTGAGCAACGAATAGTCGGCCCTCATGGATATGACTCACGCCGCAAAATTCGGGAAAACCTCTCCGAGAGGGCGACTCTGGAACGAGATTTTCATTGGACAGCGACAGCGTTGCCCATCCATTTCAGCAGACTGCGCTCTGACGGCAAGAAAATTCAGGTGCGCTTCTCGATTATTCGAGAACCTCTACCGAACCTTCCATCGGGATGGCGATCGAGGTTCCGAGATGTCGATTTGCCACCCATTCGACTCCATCGAACTCGGGGGTGATCACTACGCTCTCCGTTTGTGACCGAGCGGCGAGATTTGTGAAAGGGCCCAATCACTCACGGTAGGTATGAAGAGCTCGCGTCGAAAAAAACCCGTCAGTTCCCAGGGTAACAACAGAGTGCTGTTTACAACGGGCTCTTCTAGTACCTATGTAGACTTATCTAACCACGGATAGCTCTGTCGGTGGCTTGTCACAGAACGTCTCGCTCTCACCGTGGCTCAATCCATGCAGTCGTCCGTGCATGCATCCGTACGGACATGTGTCCGTGGCCCTCTCGATCCATGCAGCTCTCCATCTCCCATATAGTGTTACACAAGGAGCTCAGGTTTTTCCCCGTAATTTATTAGGTAGTAGATACAGAGCTGCAAAGTCGCTGCTCCGAGCGTGCGTTTAACTTCACGACCACGACTGATTCCGTTGAGAAACACTCCTGATACCTGAGCCGCTCAAGATTTTCGCTTCGCTCAAGCTTGGGTGATATAAGGCGAGAGCTACAGACTGACTGAGTGACGGACGGACCAGGAATGGCATCATGGAAGCTTCAATCACCGGCGAATTCAGGCATGCGGACTGAGCAACATTGAATGTTTTCGCGTAGAACATGCCAGCGCACGGATCACATTGTTTGATGGTCGCACGGTACGGGTTGACATCGACGACGAGGACAACGCGGTGACGGTAACAACGGCAACAAGAAGTCTACAGGCAGCGAATGAAATTGATGCTCGATCCCATCGTTGTGGAATAGTCTTGTGAATCGTGTCTTGATTTGAAAGTCGTAATGTCTTACCTTGTACTGGCACAACGCAATCGATATATCGCTCATCATTTAGCGATGTTTGAGACGTCATCGAAATATTCGAATGGATTGCTGGGATAGGATGAAATGAGTTCCATCTGAGATCCTCAAAAAATGCTAAAAAAATTTCGGCGCAATGCAATTCAAAAGAAAAAATCAGTCATTCATCACTATCGGCGTTCATCCGCTTCGTGATGCGGTTGGCAAGTTCGAATTACCTACTTTCAGTGGTGTCGCCATTGTAGAAACTGATCACGAGTTGACTGCTCCAGACAGACAAGTGTTTTGGAACGGAGTGAAAAACAACACATGTTCGGGCTAGGGAAAGCGAAGGCAACAACACGTAATAATAAAGAGGCGTTCCCCTGGGTGCAACGGAAAACTACTCAAATAGTACTTGAGAGAGACATCGACGCTAAATATACATATATATATTTATATAAATATATATACTGAGCGTCATCGTGCGGTTCGAGTTCCACCGAACGACGGAAAAAAAGGAAACGTTCCCAATCGTGCGCGTCGTGGCTTGCTGGGAAAATATGCGAATCGTCCCGGAATCTTTGAGGGCGGTTCGATCATCAGCAGAGTAACGAAACCTCGAAGCTCGCCGATGCGTCATTTGATTAAGCCCCTGACTGAACGAGGCCGTATGGGAACTCGCCACACGACCATCCGACTGCGGAATCGCGATACTGTGCCAGACACGGATCGGCGTCCCTTCCGAGTGAGTGGCATCGATTCTACTTCGGCTTTCGGGTCCTCTGAGGGATGACAGAAGCTGTCAAGCGCTTCCCATTCGGCGAAAATGTTGACGGAAGGGTGAAGTAGCGTTTCAGTTAGCAACCGCCAATCAGAGCTTTTGTATCCCCGGGCCCGACGTTGTTCGAGATGGCCTATCGACCGAGCGACTGAAATATGTTCAGCTGACCAGCCACAGATTTTTACGTCTAGACAACTTCTGGCGCCCTTCCGTAGTCTTTTTTTATCTTGTGCGGCAGGTCTTTACCGGCCCGTGGAACGGACGGCACGCGACCAGTGGCGACGAGATGGAAACTCAAGAAATAGCTCTACGCGGCATTCCTGATTTCGCCTATACTTGAAAGAGAACATGTCTATACGGCGACCGCCGAGACATCTCTATCAATCCATCTAGGTGTTCGCAATACGTAAATAATTAATCGAAGTCGATCGGTAATAATAATAGCTCATGATATGTCGGTCTTTGTGTGACTGCCTCCCGAGTCGCTCCTGTTTCAGGAAAAAGGGAAAGTTGTTCCCTATGCGATCAAAGAGCTGTCCCATTTCGATTGATGTGCAGCGCTGGTCGTCACTGAAGCCCGTCGTATCATTTTTTCTTCGCAATAAAAACGTCGAATCGAATTCGGAACTGTTGTAGTTACATCTCCGTCGACGTCAGCCGCTCACTCTCTTCCTCGACATGCCGTATCCTGCTTCAAGGTACGCTCCTCTTCAACTGCGAGCCTCTTAAGATTCTCTCACTCCTCGCCGTCATCACTCCCTTGGGAGCAGAATGTCGACCGCGAGACACGTTTACTGCCGAAAGTTCGAGATATCGAAGCAAGGAGTCCGCGTTCTGTGAGCATCCTTGAATTGCTTGTGACCGCATTGTCTCGTACGTTGAAGGTTGCGGAAAGCTTTCCGTGCGGATCGGAACCGGCTGAAATGGTCGAAGCTGTTTTCCCTGAAAGTTGTCTCGAGCTGCTCGACGTTTTTTTCTTCGCTTTGCGTCGTCTCAATTCGACCGCGACGTGTTCGAAGTGTCCACGATGAAATGAATCCAGGACCGCCGAGAAATTATCTTGTTCAGGCATTCTCCTCCGACTGAAGCTCAATCATCTCCACTGGATGGCGGAGGCCGATAATTGACAATGAAATGGATTGTCGTAGTCCGGAAGAAATATTTCTCTGGAGAATCCAATCACGACCCCACAGGGGCCAGACCTCTGGAAAAAATGACAGATCCTTTCGCTCGATCGAGCTGCGCCGTAGACTCCCGCTAGCGAGTCGGAGCAATCGGAGGTCGAGCCTCACGTCTCACCGTCGGCCGCGATATCGAGCGTCGGGCGTCGAGGGAATAGATCGACGCGGGGTAGATATTCGAATCGGCTAAACTGGCTCAGAAATCGATTTGCCGTCGTGCTTGCCCAAGAATCAGGTGGGACATAAACATGAACAGCCCTTGTCAAATGCTCGGTTCGTTTGTCGCTCGCTCGCCATCCTGCCCGCCTGATCGGTTCGCGGGTCGAATGTGGCAACATACCGCGCAGGCTAAACGTTCCGCCGAAGTTAAGCGTTCACCGGGCAGCGAGCCGCAGACTATAAACGCGCAGCAACGTCGTTAGAAACATTATTTGCTTTCCGGGGCGTCGTCGGGGTGGGGCAAGAATGTTGCGTGAAAATCTCGAATGCGCTATGAGTGTCGCCGGGATCTGCTGCGGCTAGAGGGGGACTACCTGCCGCAGAGTGGAGATTCGTACCTTGGCTGTCGAAGTTTGCTCGAGACGTTTGACACAACGAGGCGCGGTCAGTGCTATTTGAACTCCCGCATGACTCGGACAATTCGACGAAAGAACGACGATGAAATGTTTTTTTTGCCGTGATAAGCACCGAGAACGCGATAAAGTCTCCGCGACAGAAACAGTGGACTTCACGTCGTTGGAACGATGCTCAGGAGTTCACGCTACGGCTCTGTTTCAGTGGTTCATAATAGAATGAATAATTCCCCTGTCCATCTCAACGAGAAGTGGTTGCGGAGACATAGGGAAGGAAAATTTCTGGTTTTTGACGAACGGCTGGTCGACCGGGTGGCTCTAGCCGGAATGGACTGACGCGCACTACCTTTATGGTGGCTACCATTAACTTATTAACCTGTCCGAGCTTGGCTTCCCGCGAGGTCGTCGGGGGCTCCGTTCTAATTTGAATCCGGCCACCGCTCAGCTGGTGAAATGTCCATGGGGACGATGTCCCGTAATACGCAACTTATGAGCGTATCAATCGCGAATCGATACGCTCAAAATTAATCGACGAGCTCGGCTGTGATCAGCAGACTGATCTCATGGACTTCATCGCGGCAGACTCAGTCATTGTTCGTCGTTCCGCTGGGCGCTGGCTGACTGTGCATCTGAGAGGATGGATGTGCTTTTGAAAATCGTTCAAACGCGCTTCTGTTGCTCCGCGTTAGCCTTGGTCGAAAAGGCAGGGAGAACGAGCGGTCAGAAAGACTCGGTGCTTGCTGCTTGCTCGCTCGCAAACGTCGGCTTGTTCTGAACTTCTGTCAGCCACCACCGCCATCATTATCAGAGCCGCTCTTCGGCTTTGTGATGGAAATTCTGAAGCTTACTGTTTTGTTGTTCTTCGGAGCTCCTTCAGGTTTTCCGGAGGAAGTCTTCCGGTCTCCTGGAGTTTTATGGTTGTTGATCGAGGTGACATTAGTTGCCACGCTTTCCCCGCCGAGGAGGGGGCGATGGCGGCGGGCGTCGGTCAATCGGCGCTGAAATGACCAATAGTGACCGCGGTTTCCAGCCCGATCAAAACACCGTGGCAGACCGCGATGGCGGCGGGCCTCCTCTCCACTCGATGAGGCGTTAGCCTCCCGTGTGTTTCGACCCTAACGAACACGCGCGCTCACACCTCACACAAGGGATTTTGTTGTTGTTCATAAACGTTGAGAAAAAAAAACGACCGAACGAGGGTAGCTTCGGTTTTCTGCTCGCGGCGGCGAACGCACAATCGACGCGAGCTGTCGCCTCACATCGACCACATGCGGAACTAATAGAATTCCGTGAACGACTATAAAAGGACTTTCGCTGTCCGTATATCTTCACCTATCTGTTCGTCGTATTGTACCCGACCGTGGCTTCGGCTGCTGAACCTTCCATTCGAGTCGGTCGGACTAGATTGGTTACAGCCGAGGGTCGTCGTGCGTTAGTTCGCGTCGCATTCGCCAACGGAAAAAAATCACACAGAACCATGATAAGAAGTTGACGCAGCAAAACGCCTTGAGGTCCGTAAAAGAGACGTCGGGAGGTGCGCGAATCGACGCGCTCCGCGCAGTCTCATCTCTGGCTCCTGAAGGCTGTCTTCCGTAATTCTCGGAACTCTCATCAGCGGAGTCTTCTCTGGAACAGTTGATGCTCCCGTGAGAGCCGGGGTTGGAAGTTTTCCGCGGGGGATCACCTCACTCTTGTCAGCTGCTCGGCCATCTGAGCCCCCGCCCCTCGGCTGTCGCTTGGCCTCCCCCCATCTCTCCGGTCTCCGATTGATTGTGCCTCCGGTAGAATTCAATGGGAGCCCCGCGGGGCTCCTTTTCAAATTGCTCGTGGCGGAGATTATCCAGCCGCGACTCTCGGTCGTGTTATTCGGCTCTAGTCGCTAACCTCAAAATCACTGAAAGGAGGCACGACCGGGTCTGCCGACCGCCCAAAGTGGAAAAAGCAGACATTGTTCGAGTTCGCTTCCTCGAGTTCTACATCTGCATCTTGAGAAGTCTTTTCTCTTGCGAACCATGCATGAAAAGAGACATATGGATCTCTGTAGAATGCTGAGCTGAAACCACGGGGATCTGCTAGAATTTGGCGCACGATCCTGAAAGTTCTTGTCGTCTATATTGCACAAAAAGCCCGTAAACTCGACGCCTCCGGCAGATAGAACCGTGCTACATTGCGGCTTCTACTGACTGATAATCACGCGCGAATGAGCCTGTGACGAGTCGGTGCAGAATTATTGTTATGCGACATGCGACTTTCTGGATGATTTCTCGCGAGCGGCATCCCTGTGTAAATGACACTTGTAGCGATCAACAGAAAATCATAGCAATTATTATCGACCACTTCTCACTTCCGAATGCATGTAGTCTTCCGAGGTACCATTCATCGCAGATTGAGATGGACATTTCACAGCAGTGAATGAGCCGGGACCCGTCGGAATTCAGGCGCAGTAAAGTTGTAATCTCGACGTCCCTGAATCGAAGCGCGAAGTGCCTGACGCTCTTCGAGATTAGACGTGGACTTTGAGAAAGAATTTATGACATTTTTATCATCCGTCATCATAATGAATTCGAAGGAATCGGAATAGTAAGAGTGGATCTCACATCCGCTCCGTTGGCGTATCCGGAATAGCCGTGTTTGATTATCCCGTGTACGAGAATTCACGACCATCGGGACCAGGGTGCGGCTTCTCGAAACAAATCGCTCATCGGCCGACATCGTTCGGTCGGATTGGACAAGTTGTGGAAACAAAGCGGGAGAATATTCTCCCCGCGAAAAGAACTCATCTATCCGCGTATTGTACCTAAAACACGAAGTGCCCATGAGATATTCTAACTAGAAACGTCGATGGCGGCCTGGCTGGTCGAATAGCCCCGGCACCGACTGTTGCTATTCAGATTTTGGGACGAGACTCACGGATGAATTCCCTACCGGCGGGAGGACCGGAGGAAGGTGTCATAAACATCGATCGGTCACATGACGTGGTCCGCTGGAAGAGCACGTGAGGTGCTCACAGAAGTCCTACGAGCCACGTAGCTGCCTTGGGTGAATATCTGCTCAGCTGTACCATCTAGGTCAGGGTTAACCTTGGTCGAATCGGTCCCGACGAGTGGTAAACCTTCCACGGATCAAGGTTATTTCCATTGAGGCAAACTAGAGAAAATCTCCGGCGACGTCACGGACGGACGCAGAACATCCTGGAAACAGCAAATCTGACCGAGCGGATCTCTCTCGTCGGCGGAAATCGATGCAATCGTACACATGTCTGTTCTAGCATGGCTCTATCGGGCTCGATCCGAACAGAAGAGATTCCGCGATCGCTGATCGGCAGTCTGATATTCGCTACCACGATCAACGCCTTTCGTGCTGCCTATTGCAGGAAAATCCCGTAACTTTTCCCATTATGTAGTTCAGGAGGCCGGCGCAGATAAGGCTCCTTGAGACGTCTCGTGTACCGTCTTGCGTTTTTCATCTCATGAGCTCTAGCAGAAGTCCGTCGTCAACATGAGATTTACAGCGCTGCTGTCGAGTGAACGCCAACTTGAACCAGATGCCATCTAGCCAGATAGATTTGCTCGCAAGACGACCATCGCGGCGTCAGCGACGAAGCAATCCTTACTACACGAGTGAATATCCAGATGTTAAAGTGGACCGAGGGAAATTTGCTCTCGGCTGTTTGCATGTTTTCGACGGAGCCGAGCGAATCGCGGAGGAAATACCGTCATGTTTTTTTTCACGGTCATCTTCCACGCCGATGATTTCATCGAGGCGGTAAATGGAGGAGTGAGTGTGAACGAATGAGCCTTGAAGGAAGCCGTCACAACGGAGGAGCGAGGAAGTAATAAGCTGAGAAATCGGACGAGCCTGTCTAGACGTCAATTTCTTTCTCCATTCTGTGGGAAACCCTGAATCGGCCTCAGAGCATGAGTACGAGTCCTCAGTCGGGTATCGGGTGCATAGTCACATCGAAGACATCCCGTCTCGCCGGAATTTCTTAGCACCGACAAGATGATTGCCAGCTCTAATCCTGCGCAAATCCACCCTGCCAAAGCTTGCTCTTGACACTGAACGGTCTCAATAACATCCCTGGCGTCATTCTTCGCTCTCGTATCGCGGAGAATTCTCGCGGAGCTCGATGGACCTCTCAGGTCAAACTCGGAGTAGATTCTTTCCGGCAAAATAATCCGGGGGGCGTTGCTCGCAAGGCATCTGGAAACGCGATACGCCTTTCCACGTTCCTCGAGACCTGTCTCAGTCAGCCTTCCGGAGCTCCACGGCCAGCTTTCGCCATGAAGCTGGCATGAGCTCTCCTTCGATGGAAAGCACCCAGTTAGCGCTCTGAACAACTCAATTGACAGATTGCTGCTCCGTACAAAGACGTCATAGGAACCCGTTGACAGATCACGAGATGCCGTTCGAATTATTCGAAGTCGGCGCCTTGGGAGCGGATGCTCGAAAAAGACATCCGACGGACCCGAATCTCCGCATTCCTCGATGGCTGTCTCGTCTGTCGAGACCGACAGAATCGACAAGCAATACCCCGAATCGACGAAATGGAAAAATGACTTGTGGCTCGTGGCAATGTATGTAATTACAGCTGGTCGTTGTGTGGTCTGCGGAGGGAAAAGGACATCTCTTGACACGCGAATAATGAGTTCGTGGCACAATGCAATAATTTTGGTCCCTCACGAATTTGTTTGTTTTGGTGGAGTGCCTTCATAGTGAGTGGGAGATGTGGAAGTCGATGCATCTGCGGAATAAGGTACAGCCATCGTTGTCCGAATGACCGCATCCTCGGACTGTCTCGAGTCTTCGTTTTGAAAGCGCGCATATGCGGTTTTGCCGGGCGCACCCTTTCTAACCGAGTTTTCTGACCAGAAACCTCGTCGACGTTGCCGCCTTCGGAAGATTCTAGACAAGAGAGGAGGAGAAAATGCATAAATATTTGACAGTATCCTGGTGGAGTGAACTCCCGCAGTTCCGATGCTAATCGACCGCTCTTGACGGGTGGCGCTCGATGCGAGACGGGTGAGACCCTCGCGGAATCGTGGCTGTCGTTGGTGACGACGCGACGGATCTTCCAGCGTTCCGAGCCATCAATGCGAGCTATTCATGCGCGCACCCTTTGATTCAAGTTCGAATCTGACGCCCTCGGGTATTGTTTCTGGTGGACGGGTTAGTGAGAAGGAGCAGCTGAGCATTGAGTTCGATGACCCCCGCAGCCGCATCTGATATCCAGCGAGGTTCTCGGATTGCGGTTGACGGACATCTTCCAATATGGAAATAATGTCTCCGCTCGATTTCTGGAGGCTTTCTAAACAACCTTCGGGGGAGCCCCGCGATCTATTGTTTGAAGTTTCCAAGCTGAAACCCGCTTCGGTATTTATCGGTTTCAGCAATGCTCCTCTTGGAGCGCCGAAGTATTCATGGGGGGAATCTTTGGCTCCTGCTCCCCCCTCGTGGACCCGTGATAAAATCGAATTATCAGTTGGTTACGAGTTACGACCCTGGAAATTCCGGAGATCCGGTGGAGATAACTAATCGGACGGCAATCGACGAAAAAATTTCCCTCTTTCCGGTGTTCCTTCGATCGTCGAAGTTTTTTCCTTTCTCAATGGCGACAAACGCCGGGCAATGGGTTCATGATGAGTGATTGCTGAAATCGAGTTGAATCTGCCGAAGACCCGACTGTCGGTGGAATCGACAATTTTTTGTGAGAATCGGAATGGTCCCCCCGCAACCGGGTCGCTTCCATCGCTTCTTTGTTTGTTCGTGTGGCTCTGAAAAGACCTCGATCCATATCCAAAAACACTTTGATGGATTCGCCTCGAGATCGTCATCGTGATCAGGTGTCGCTGTTTGTCTTCTGACGAAACGAGTGGTTGCGTATCAAGGAATTTTGATTCGAAGTTTCTTGAAATTTCCGCCGTCTATCGTGTCTGGAAAAATTGGAAATGTCGGGAATCGGAGCGCTAGCGGTTTGGAGTCTGAACCCGCCAAACGGAGTCGACAGCGATCTTATGTCCGAACGAAGTTGAAGGTTGCGGAACCCGCGTCGATCTACAGGAGTATATAGGTTTTTTGCCGAATGCCCAGAAGGTCGGCCCGGAAACACGTTACACGGCTCGGTGCGATCGTCGTGAATCATAAATATCCGACTATTCCACCGAAATTGTAATTCTCAGATCGACGTGCTCACTGATGGGACGAATCGTTTTCAAAACGGCCACGGAACCCGCAATCGAGCCTCCGCGGCTAAATCAGATGAACGAAAAGAAACAAAGAGAAAACATCTTTGTCGTGGGAGTCAGTGTACACGCATACTAACTAGATGAGAGTCAAGATATCATTTTTTACTGCGAATTCCCATGACGTGGACGGGCCGCCGCCACTCGTGAAATACCGTCGATGTTTCGCGACGTTGCCTGGCGGCCAGAAGAAATACTACTGCTGTGGCGGCGGCTGGAGCTCCACGTTTCCAGCTGCTCGTAGAGGGCTCTGACCTCGTCGACAGACGTATTTCATTCGGTTAACTGGTCGTAATCTTTCTCCAAGTCCGGGCAATCCGTGCGACCAGCTTTTCAGTGATTTCGGACCGAATGTCCCGAGACGACAGGATCCAGATAAATACGAACTACAAGATACAAGACGAATGCTTTTTTCTCCCATTCAGTTTTCAAAGTTGACGCTTCCGAACGATCTGCTCGCTTCAATTCTTTCAATCTGTTGGAGGACTCCGACGGACAGAACGACTCCCGCAATCGAAAACCAAAAGATTCCCAAGCGGGTGTTTGCGACCGATGTTCTGTGAGAAAGTCTCGACAAAAATTTGGGTCAGATTCTCATGTGTCGCAGATTCTTCATCAAAAGATATCCCGCACATGGACAATTTTATGCTTTCGTCGATTGGCCATGACGGTTTGTGCGGTTCTCGCCCTGGATCCCATCCCTCACACGACAGAATCGATGGGCGCCATTTGGAGGAAGGCTTGATTCAGTCTCGTAAACGAGCACATGGGTTCCGGTTCGTCAGTCCGTCTGACAAGCGTTACGTACTCGGGAGTTGATACCGTCTCATGATTGGGTTGCGTAAGCTCGTGGTGCGAACGAGAGCGCGACTAGAACAAAGCGCTTGAAGGGATCCTGTGATCAGCGCGAGAATCTGCGCTTTCCGTCATTAATTCTGTCCACCGTTACAGAGGAGTCGCGATAACACGATCCATTACCGCTAGCTCGGAAACAATTGAGTTCTAGTGAAAGTTAACGTGAGCGGTATTAAATTCGGCGATGAAGACCCTCTTACGTCATGGACGTAAGAAGACAGCGTAAGACGCTCCCGAAAATTATTCGCCCCCGCACCGTCTTGAGCGGCATCAATCGAATGTGTGCCAGTCAGCAACGCCGATTTCCTCAGCGAATATGAGCGCCCTTGCTCTGATTTGAATTCATCCGCATCTGGCCGACGAGACTCGCCCCGCGATCGGAAAAACGAGCCGCAAGCCTGGGAGGAAGAAAAAATCTTTGGAAAACTCTCCTGTTTTGAAGATTCGATACGTGGCCCATCACATGAAAAATTCTGTCGAAGTGACCCGATGAACTCGCTCGGCACGACGAGAAACTCCGGCAGGCCCGTTGCGTCTATGGCGCGTCAAGCTCTCCAGCTGCGAGCGACAAGTCGCAGTGACCTGAAGCGAGTGATATAAAGACGAAAATTTGAGTCAAGGTCGCTACGGTTTCGCGACGGACTTGTATATACCGGCGGGGGCGTTGTCTCTCATTCACTAGCTCGTTCGCGCATTCATTCATCCGTCGCGTCCGTCCGTCCCTCATTGACACCGTGCGCGGTCAGATCTGCCCGCTATTCTACGATCGAGCGGCTAGAGTCGGAAGCGGACAGAATCCGCTGACCTGTCTCTTGCGGACCCGAAAAACGTCGACCGATGTCAAGAACAGGCGGCTCTCTGTTCAGATCAGCAAACGTGCGGGAAGCGGCCTTAGAGCACTTGATCCCGTCGTAACGGTGAAGAAAGCTCTCGGAAGGAGAAAAATGAAACGAAATGAGCATCATCGGATGGCGTGATCAATGTGAATCGAACTCTGAGGGATCGTCTGAGAGATAATAAGCGGGAGGAAAGAATGGGAATCCGCGCCAATGATGAAGATGACTCGAGAACGACATCGTTCCTGTTATTTCATTCTAGCGACGCTTCGAATCGAAAGACATCAGTGCCTGGCTCACTCTGGTCACGAGTTATAGCGATAGAATCGGTTGGAGAATCAGTTACGCTCTCCCCGAAGACATCGGACTCCTTCGAGGAAAACAGATACGGGAACATTTGTATGTCGCCGACGTGGCTCTTCTGAGTCTGACTGACTGAGCAGAAATGTTCTGTATTCCGTGACTCACAGTCGTTCGACGTACCACTGTCTGATCGAGGAATTCATCCTCAATAATGAAGTTTCCGGCTTGGTGGATTTGACGCCGAAGGAAACTCCGATAATGATTTGCTCCTGAAGCTTGGACATTAGCGTACTTCTATCGACGTGTAGCCGCGGATCGTTCTCCTGTTTCCTTATTCTCAGTATGCACAGCGTTCGGCCTCGGTGATTACACGGCGCGTCCGTCGGGGACCGCTTTCTCCTCCAGATCTCACACGTAAATTGCTTTGTGTACACGTTTTGTGCGCTCGCGGTCATTTATGCTTGAAGGAGCCGCTTTCTGATGGAGTTCACTAAATGTGAGATGCCTCCTTCTCATCTGAGAGCTTTCCAGTCGGAGGGTCGAGCCGGAAGTAACTCATGATCGGATCGGTTAGAGCTTTAAAACGGCGGTATATAAGTCGCCATGTTCTTTCACTGATTCAGAGCTGATCTCTTGGCGGACCATGAGAAGAGCTAATCCTATTAGAACGATCCGAGGCCAGGAGTCGCAGGTCGCAGCCCTTCCCGGGCTCTCAGTCCTCACGCGAACGTCCTGTATGTATACATGAAGGGAACTGTCGCAGAATGGCTAACAATGTAATTTACGGTGGTGTCCTTCAAATTATCTTCCATCAGATAGGTGTCTTCTTTTTCAGACGACGAGAGTCTATGTCTTTATGCAGTAGGGTCCTTGTGCTTACTTCTCGAGAATCGGAATTCCGTGGATTAAGAAATTTTATTCCTACTTTGAATATTGAAAGACAGTAATAAATAAGTGGCGAGTTGGCCTTTCCGCGACTCGTTTTCATTCGGCATTGACGGACCTGAACAGGACTCTATAATGGGGGAATTTTATCCGAATAGATTTTTGGATTTTAACGAACGCAGCCATCGTATCCATAGAAGCGTAATGCATTGCGTCTGCGAGCGTGAAATACTATCGATGCGCCGACGAATCAGCTGAATGTTGTGTCTTCTCTGGAATTCCAGGCTTCAACCATTGACGGCCGACGAAAAGGAGCGTGCCTCTTCTGTCAGGAGTATTTCATGGACCTCTATCTCCTGGCTGAGCTGAAAACCATCTCTTTGAAGGTGAGTGAAGTGAACTGAATTCTGATCTTCTTCCACCTATACCGTTCGGGGCTCTGTATACGCAATTCGCAGCGCCAAGCTAGCTCACCATCCCTCATGGGCGTGCAGTGCCGGCGCCAGACTTTTTTTTTTGGCGCGGCGTGACCGCTGTTGGGAATGTCTCACCGAGAACATATGCGCATGACGTGAATTCTTACGATGAATGATCTCTGTTCATCACTCCGATGAAGAAGTTCTCCGATGCTGCTTGTTAACTAAAATGTTCCGTTGAAATCCCCCGCGGGTTATACTCAACGAATTCATACTATGTTTATGGAATTCTCGCAGAGATTTCCCCACTCTCATGAAATCGATTGATCTGGAAAATCGGGACTTCCAGCATTGGGGCGCAATAGCGGGTCTAGCGTCTCGCCTGCGCTGCCACTGTGCGCGTGGGCGGTTATCAGTAGGCCTCGTATCGAAATCAGACTTCGCGAGAGATGTTCTCCTATCGATTATGCTCTCGACGGCAGATCTAAATGATGCACTCACCGGTAGCGAATCAATCGTTTTGGTGCCGACGCTTCGCCGCATGTATGTTGAGTAGGGCAACTCGTGCGCCGTATTGTGATGTCTCCGCATCACAATGCTAGTTGATCTACGCAGCGAGTTCGCGACCCGCCCAGACGAGCGAGCATCGCGAATCATGCGAAAAGGCTCGCTAGCTAAACGTCAGCGTTCTGTCATCGTGTTCTGACAATAGGTTTAACTGCGGGGCTACTTGCTGCCCTTGAGTTGATTCCGGCGAAGCGTCGTTGCGGCGGCGTTAAGCATCGGGCCAGCAACGAGAACCGGCAGTTTCCGATAGGGCGAGGAAATCAGCCAGAGAACTAGCTTGTGAATGAAGTGCACAAATGGGGTGTTGCTGGGATTATACGAGGAAAACCTGTCAACTTCGTTAAGAAACCCGCATTGGCATCCTTGAGGCCCTGCCAATCAAACCGCGGATAACGCGAATGTGAGGCGGAAAAGGAATGATCCGGCTCGATGCCACGGCTCATCTCGTTCTCCCAATTCGCGCTCAATGACTGCCTGAACATCCAGATCTGTGCCGGAGTGCGGAACTTCTCAAATGAGATACTCGATTTCGAACGACCTCACTGACTACTGACAGAAGCATCAAGTATCGACAGAGCACCCGGTTCGTGCCCGAGAAAGACCGAGGACACTATCTAATGATGAGAATCCCGTTGATGCTTGAGAATGAGGGAAGATAGAAGGGCGAGCTCTCTCGTGGGGCCTCATGAGGAAGATAACACGGAGGTGAATTCTCCCGAAAATGTCAAACAGCATGTTGAGCACGCGACCACGCGAGCCGAGCGATGGCACAAAGCGTGTCACGTCTAAAGGAAAACAACTTTTTTCGACCCTGTGGGAAATTCCCTTCTATCCGGTAGTACGGTAGCGACAGCGACAACGACGACGACCACAGCCACTATCACGACCACGGATGACATGATTCAACTTACGCAACGCTGAGAAACACACGGTTTTTTTCGTGGATTCCCGTCGCTCCGCTGTTCTTCGTGCTTTTCACCTAGACGAAACTCCCGACATTATTGGCACTGCCGAGACAGTTTCACACCAGTAGCTCTACTGAGTGGCCACTGCGTTGGTGAACAAACATGGCTGAGATACATTCCATGCGATTGTTCGATGTGTAACAGTTTTTATGTACCTCATTCCTAATTGCGTCCTCAGACACGTGGGATACCCATTTGACGATTCCTAATTATACGTCCACGCGATGTCTGATTTCTTCATCTTGAGATTACACTCATTTTCTATCATTGCGCCGGAAGCTCTCTCAAGGAAGGCGGATTCCGTTCCAGGTGACCACTGTAGACATGCTGCGTCCTCCACCCGATTTCCGATCAAACTTCGATTCGACTCCGCCCCCGATCCTGATCGATAATGGGCAGGCTGTTCTCGAAAACGAGAAGATCGAACGCTACATCATGAAGAACGTCCCTGGAGGACATAACCTATTCGTGCAGGACAAAGAGACCGCCACTGTCATCGAGGACTTGTACAGCAAATTCAAGCTGGCCCTTGCGAAGAAAGATGATGCTTCCCGGGGCTCCCTCCTCAAGCAATTGCGCAACATTAATCAGCATCTGGCCGAAAGAGGTGACCGTTTTCTGACAGGAGACACCATGTGCTGTTTCGACTGTGAGCTCATGCCGAAACTCCAGCATATACGCATCGCCGGTGAGTGAAGATGAAAGTGGTAAATCCCACCGTCCCGATATTTCTTCGTTGATACCTCCCAGTCGTCGGAGTCTCACACCCTGATATCCTGCAGGAAAGTATTTCTTCGAGTTCGAAATCCCCCACGATTTAGCCGCCCTGTGGCGCTACATGGGTCAAATGTACAACCTGGACGCATTCACACAAAGCTGTCCCGCGGACCAGGACATCATCAACCACTATAAGCAGCAAATGCATGTGAAGTTGTCTCGACACGAGGAACTTGAGACACCAACATACACCAACTCGACCCCGACAGAAGGTGAATACGCTCTATCATCGGCTCCCGTAAACATTTCGTCACCCGCACTGATAAGCTTCTAGCGCCCGAGACAGCCACATCCTGTCGTAAGGAAGGCCACGCTCGCTCCTAATGGCTTCCAGTGATCCGTTTGCCGGTGTGTTCGCTCGATCTTATCACTCTCGTGTGGCTCTAATTTTCCGCTGGACATCCCGTTATCGAGTCGGCTTTGTTCTTTCGGCGCTCGTTCTCGGAGTATCTACTTTGGATCGTTGTTGTTTGTGCTCTTGCGGATTAGAATGTTCTCCATGAGTCGGTTGGATACCCCACATATCCCGTACGATCAAATAACCTGTTCCTCAGAGATTATTCCTTTGAGTCTTGAGCATAAAGTCGCGAATAGGGTCGGGCAAGAAGCAGGCGATGTTGAATTTGCGGTGATCCATCATTCACCCAGCAATACGGGAAGCCTAGAATCAGTGAATCTCCGATCCCTTCGAGATCGCCCTCTCCGTCTATCGGAGTTGAATCTTTGGAAGTTGAGAGCCCTGCGGTCAGACTAACGGTGTCCATCAACATCTCAGCCACCAATAGAAATGATGAAATATTCAAATGCATGTTTCGCATAACTCACAATCGATAGCATGGTTCCCATTCCCTTCATTTCTCTTTCTGTATGCCATAGGAATCGACTCTAGACTCGATTCCGATCCTCTATCACAATCAGTTAGTTCCGGTTACATTCAGTATTGAGTCGAGACCCAGTAAATGGCTTCCACCCACCTTCCGAGCTTACGGAAATACGAATGATATATTCTTTCAGCGTCGATGAACGGCAACGGCCATGCGCAAGTCAATGGCAACGGGAACGGACACATCAGTCCTTCGACCTTGGAGTAAATTCACTTCATCGCTCCGCAAGCTCATGTGTGAGGCAGGCTCTGCCACCTTCATTTCGTTCGATTAGTCCCCACCATCTGAGATCGATGAGATGCTGTTACTGTTATCAAAAGAGAAAGGGAGAAGAAAATACTTCTGAGCAAAATCTAGTTTGACTTCCGATTTCCTTGGCTGTATACGGATTCGGCTCTGAGCGTCGGAATTATTATCTGCTTGGGATCAGGGAACATGTTCTAGAGTTGGAGCATTTTAATTATTATTACAGTCTGAGTGAAGATGGTAGCGTGAGTGTGTATAGTGGTGGCCAGAATAGACAGCAACGAGCTTCTCATGTTCCACTTCAGTCGGTTAGCCGATCGGATACGCGTTTTCCAACGGAACCAGAAAGATTCCAGATCGATCAGGAGTTCTCTCTTGATATCGGGACGATTTCGGCGTCGGCTCCCGAGGCTAACTACTTTAAGGAAAATAATATATTGATAAATAATAAGATTGAGCAGAGGAACCACACATCAAGGAATTAGAAACACGATTGGATCGCAAGACGACGCGAGCTACCCGCAGTTGTGTTGCTGCCTGAGACCGCATGTAGATAGTTCGCGCTATAGATAGCCAGTGTCAGACACGTTTCCCGAATGAATACTGGATGTACGTAGCTGCGCGAACACGGAACACGGACCCTCAAGGTATACAGGAGGGCCAACCCTGAAACAATATCATATATGGTACATACATAGCACATAAGTAGAAATCTGGACCTTGAGCCTCGTAGAAGCCCCGACCTTCGGTCGGGGAGCCGAGCTAGTAGTGCCCATACCTAGGTAGAGCGCTCGAAGTTGATCATGTCAGAAATCTATACCAATCAAGTGGTATTTTATCCAAGATATTTTCACGGCAGCTGATTGCCCTCTGTTTTTCGACCTTCCTCTAGTCCGACTGCAGTTCGCTTGATGGTCTCTTGATATTCCCAAGGAAATGTTCAAGACCCCATATCGGTCAGAGAAGAGAAGCGAGTGGAACCCGGTATCAATTTATAGGTGATATATTGCTAATGGTCGAAGGAAATTTAGCCGATGGAGAAGTAGGATGGACATCAAGCTGAGCTTGGGAGGCGGACGACTTGGGACCTCCAATCAGTTGCCCGATTCCGAGTACCTGGGTTTCCGAAGACATCTAGACAACCCCACAGGCAGTAGAGTTTCTCTGTGTTTGGGTTGATTCCTGTATTCCGAAATATCACTGGTTACCTGAAGAAAGCATTATAACACCCAACGATTATTATTGGTCGACATATACCGATTAAAGCCTCGATAGATCAAATCTGTGTTTTCATTCATTTCCCCGCGTCTGACTAATCGTTTCCTCCGAGATTCACCGGCCCAAAGTCGATGGAGAAGGATAGGAGCTAGCTTGAGCGACACGGTCGCAATGTAGTCCTTTCTCGCATCCCATTCCTTTCCAGAGCAACTCGAGCGATCTCTCAGGAACGGTCGGTCACATTCCATGCATTATTTTCGAATACTGTGGTTTATTAACTGGATCAATTAGGCCGAAGTCGAGCTTGGATTAACCAACGAAAGTCAGAAAGAATCACAAAAAAAGGTACCGGTTCTACCAAAATGAATGGGGTGGTATCGACACATACGACTGATATTCTTTCACATGGTCAGATCAAACCCGACTCTTCGGCCATCGAATGGAAGGAAGAATTTCTATTTCGCAGCAGTTCTTTCGGTCTACCGATTTCCGTTATTTCGCCACGGCTGAGCACGACAATCTTGTCATAGTGTACGACTGTGTGGAGTCTGTGAGCTATGGTGATGACCGTACATTCTTCGAAGTCTCTGCGAATATTCAGCGGTTGTTAGTCTCCCCGAAATTTCTTCGCGCCTATCCGCGTTCAGTCAGAGAAACAGTTTTTTATGCTCAGAAAAAACCTCTTGATCGTTTCCTGGATGAGCGCGTCGGTCTGCGGGTCGATGGCAGCTGTCGCCTCGTCCATCACGATAATTCTTGATTTTCTCAGGAGTGCTCTCGCCAAGCAAATGAGTTGCCTCTCGCCCACGGATAGATTTTCACCACCTGTGAAGCAGAGAAACATAACCCGGGGGATGAAACTCGAATCGCTGAATTCTGAGGGGACTCTTCAAGCCCGAGCTTTGAGGATTGACTGCCGTCACCTTCAGCGACCTCGTGCTCCAGGTCCGTCAGATGATTATTCAGATGCGCACTTTGTAGAGCCCGGCTTAGTGCTCCGTCGGTGTAGCGTTCTTCAGGGTCCAGGTTCGAGCGTATCGTCCCTTGGAAAAGAGCAGGTTCTTGTGGGATCATCGTGAGCCTTCCGCGAAGATCATGAAGCCCCAGTCTGAAGAGTGTATTTGCGAGCGTGACTGCAGAGAAATATCATTCTGCCAATCCGAGGCGACGCTCCCTTAGGAACTCACTTGGATATGTCGATGTCATCGATGAAGATCGCGCCACTAGTCGCCTCTAGGATTCTGAATAGGGCGAGAGCCAAAGTGCTCTTACCGGCGCCAGTCCGGCCGATTACACCCACTTTTTCACCGGGCCTTATTTCAAGGTTTATGTCCTTCAAGGTTTCTCCGGCTCCCTCTCTGTGAACCGAAAGTCGAATAGTTCACATTCTCGCTCCATCTCCTCGATTTGCAGAAGCTTCGAATCGGTAGCGTCGAGCTAAGCGAGGGGAACGACCTGTATCTCGTAGAATAATGGACGAAGGAGATTTTCCCATGAGTTGGCCAATCTTTGGCGAGGACTGCTCCATTTTCAACCTCCCAGGGTGCTTCGTTCTTCACTCGTACGTACTCCTCGATCCTTTCGGCTGCAACGACGGCCTTCTCCACGTCGATTGAGACAATGATCATCCAGCTTATCGAGTCACAAACCAGCAGCAAATACGAAAGCACCATTCCCGCAACTCCTGCGCTGACGACGTCGCGGTAGAGCACCACCAAGCCGCATATGATTGCTGTTATAAAGGCGGACAGGATGTCCGCCCGCAGACCAGCCCAGCTGAGAGAAGGAGCACATCATAGATCTTGAACTTGGCGTTTCAGCTGGATATTTCTAACCCAGTGGAGCTAGACGAGGGAAATCCTCTGAAATGCGCCATACCTTGAAGCAGCTATTGAATGGAAATAACAATTCTGATTCACGTCGACCCTGACTTGGCACTTCCGCGCGAAGTAGACCTCCTTTCTGTAGGCTCTGATGGTCAGTATACCGTTGATCGATTCTGAGAAGAGGTTCAGCACTGGAGATCTTGTAGTCGAAAGGAGACGGCGGAATTGACGGGCGGCGCCGATGTAGATCTTCTAGCCATCATGCAATAGGTTCCCGATTCACATAATCCCCGCTCCAATGTTCCAAAAATACGGAGAAAAAAAAACTTGCGCTCCAAACTTACCTGTAGGAAAGCGTAGACGACGCTTACGGGGATCACGAGGAGGAGAACCATGGGTATTTGGATGCTGATCAGGATTAGGGTCGAAACGACCTGGGATGACGCATCGATCCATTCGTCCAGATGTATGTACAGCTCGAGATCAAGAACATTGACGTCTTTTCCGAACCTGCGAGTAAGTTGGACGTAGCCTTCGGTACGAACTCGATCCGCCGAAGATGACCCGTCCACCAAACCACTAACCTGTTCAGAATCCTTCCGAGAGGCGTCGAATCGAAGAACATCATCGGAGCCCTCAGGATTTCCCACAGCATCGCAGAATGAAGTTTCGTGGAAGCTGTGAGACAACCCATGGCGAGACACACTCCAGCGAACATCACCGACAGCGCTTGGCCTGCACCGATGTAGAAGTAACCGAGGATCCTGGACACCGACAAATCGCGGATCTCATCCAGAGCTTCAGGGCCATGGGGGGAGAAGGCGTCCTCAGGCCTACTGGAGTTCTTCACAATCCGTCCCGCATCGTCTGTCCAATGGCCAAGCCAGATCGTCGAATAAACCTGCCCATCGACTCCATTTTAGAAGCCGAGCAACTCCCCGTATTCCTCTTGAACATTTCCGGGAGAAACTTCCCAGGGAGGAAAACAGCATGAAGGGGGCTGATGGGAACTTCCGACGCTGGAGGCATCAGTCTGGGACTCCCAACAGACTTCGTGACCCTCACCTCAAGGAATCGATGAAGCGAGAATCCAGCCGCGACGAGAATTCCCATGAATCTCCCGAAGTGGCGCAAAAGAGTCATGTATACGGAACACTGGATAGCCCCGATTGCGATTTTCTCTTCCTCGATCAGGGTGGCGGCTCCGAGCCTAGGGAATTCATTGGCCTGCTTTTTCGCATCAGTGTTTCCACTCAGCGCGTGTTTCTCGGTCCCCTCTTTGGATTCGGTCGATTCAGTTCGAGAAGTTTCGAAAAGCATACTCGATCTCGGCTTCGATGTCTTCGACATGTTTTTCACGAGTCTGTTTTTCTCTGAAATTTCTTCATAGGTGCCGATGTGTTCAATCTTTCCATCATCGAGGAAGATAATCCTATCGACGAACGGAAGGAGCGACATCGATTGCGTAACGAAGATTCGTGTTACGCTCCCCAGCACACCGCCGGGTCCAATGACGTTCCGGAACAGATCAGAAGACACGTGAGCATCCAGTGCACTCAACGAATCATCGAGAAGGTAGATGCTCGCTCTCTGGTAAACGGCTCGCGCGAGACTTATCCTTTGTTTCTGTCCGCCTGAGAGATTGACGCCTCGTTCCCCGATTTCAGTCAAATCGCCTCCTGCGAACCTCTCGATATCTGAGTCCAAGCAACACTTGTGCAGAACTTGTTTGTACCACGCCGGCTCGTAGGATGCCGTAAACAAGATGTTCTGTCGCACGGTTTCGTTTTGGATCCAAGCTTGCTGTCCAACGTAGGCGATTGGTTCCTGTCCGAATTCAATTCTAATTACCAGAAGATTATCTCTCCGCGTTGATGGGGTCCAACCTTCGACATCGAGCGCGACGGAGCGCAAAGTCTACCCGATCGCACGAGCAACTAACATTTCTGACGCTTAGGCTGCCACTGAGTATTTTCATTTCACCGAGTATCGCATGCAGCAGCGATGATTTTCCAGACCCCATCCGTCCACAGACGGCCAGAAGCTCCCCGGATCTGACGGAGAAATTCAAACCCGTCAAGAGCGGAGTCGTCCCCAGCCAGGCTGCGTCCAAGCTCAGCAAACGGATATCCTCGCCTAGAATGATTGACGGAATCTTGAGGGCTCTCACGGAGAAAGCTATGGGCTTGTAAAACACTTCGTCCGCGCTCTACGTCTTTACCTGGATCCAACGAGTGAGAGATGTCAGATCGTTTCACTTCCTCGAGCATGAGGTAGCTTTTGATTCTGTCCAGAGAAACCAAGGCTTTCAGGAGTAGGGTTACATTTATCGGGAAGAATATAATCGCCCACTTCATGTTGTTAAACAAGAAGAGCGATATGAATGCCTTGTCAGCGCTCAGAATGTTTTTCTTATCGACCAGAATATAGGTTCCAAAAGCTGCGGTTGACACCTGGAAAAAGATTGAGTGTTCGCAACGCTTGCCATCCCGCGGCTCTTCCTGGGTTTTGAGATGTTTCCATGACCTCCCCAATTTAGAATCTCGTCCCCGAACGTCATGTTACCAAGAACAATCCACAATCCCAAATGAACATTATCGTAGTCTGGCCGAGGAGGTACTTTCGCAGCCAATCGACTTCGCGCGAGCGGATATCCTCGACTTTCTTGATGAAGGCTTTCTCCCAGGCGAAGAGTTTTATGATTTTCATTCCCGAAAGAAGGTCATTCAAGGCTTCTAATCTCTTGTCCTTCTCCGTCGATTGCATATTCTGTGAGGAGAAAGGAATTTTGTGAGGCCCGGCCTCTCCGAGGAGTCTCATAGAGCGTTAAGAGCTGTCGTCGCCTACCTGGAACCTCGTTGTCGCAGTACTGATGAAAACGGTCAGAGGTAGACAAAGTATTATGACGAGGATCCCAGCGAGACAGGACGGTCCTAAGTACAACCATACGACGGCGATGGAACTCAATACCCGAACGAAGCTCCCCCAGATCAAGGTTGAGAATTGCAGGAACTCGAATACGTTGTCAACATCGACCGACATCAAGTTCAGCAGGTTCCCCGTCGTGAATTTCCGGCTCTCGATGTACGTTACCGAGAGGCTCTACGAAGAGCACTGGGTTAGGGAGAATTTCCTCGGCAAGGCACTCCGAACGAGGATCTCATGTGACTCACTTTTTGATAAATGGCCCCGATGAGGGCAGACCGTATCTGGGCGCCACCGGTCGCGCATGAGAAATTCAGCCAGTTCAGCAGGAAGGCGATTCCCACGTTGTTCACCAGTAGATAAGCGCAGTATCCATACCCGACGGTGTGCGGCTCCGTGGAATCCACGAATTGAATCATATTGCTGCGGAATCGCGGATTTCAATGTGTGAACGAGAGTCAGACAGGGAATCAAGGGCTTTTTGTGGGAAATGTACACAGATACCGGATCTCACATATAGGTAGATGATAAAGACTCTTCGGTTGGAATCTAACCCACCTCAAGGCGACTACGGGGAGTAGTCGTGCAACATCGAACAGTAATTCAAGCAGAGAGCTACAGATCACGAATTCCCAGAACGCCTTCATGAGTATCTTAGACATAGACCTGGCTGCCGGGTCATTCTTGGTAGGGGCTCTCGACCGAGTTTCCACGCTGGAAATGGACTCGCTTTGAGTTTTATCGATCGTTTTCTGCCACACCCGAGGATCGGATCGAGCTCTGTGTTGCAACCCAATGGGGAATAATTCTGAATACCACCTTTTTCTCCGCTCTCCAATCCATTGACTTCGGAAAGCTTCCCAACAATACTCGCTAGTGTATTTCTTCTGCAGTGGAATTAAGTCACTCATTTGGATGAGTCGACGATATCCTTGCCATATCAGTCTGCGGAACGATCCAGCATTTTCTCAGGATACTTGGGATCGAAACCGATCCTCATCTTCAACGTGAAAGACTCTTATCAGGAAACTTACGACGAATAGTTTCCCAGAGTTGCGGCACTCCATAAATCTGGCCAACCTTCGGACACTGGAGTTCTTAGCTCTCCCGGTAGACTGAAGGAATCGGATGACTGCGAAGACTCCCCGCGGCTTCCGAAAAAGATTGTCCTTGATTCGCTCATGGTGATTTTCTCGACTCTCTGGGAGTATCAGTTCTGTCGCTCTGAGGCTGAAGAGGAGTGATGGAATCACGACGGGAAATGTAGCTTGAACTTATTCGATTGTCTATGCTTGGCTCCGAAGTATTGAGCTTCGAGAGCGGGGGGAATTTTCCGTCCGGCTCTCGAATGACAGGAGAAATTCGAAGCACGACCTCATGCTAGGACAATCTGTCCTGCTATCGAGAATTCGAAGCATATTCAGCGATCGCGGACGAGAATCTTCTTCAAGGATGCAAACTCCGCGCCGAGAGCACACGTCAGGCGACAGATCCAGACTCACGGTAGGCGACACCGGCGTTTCTCCTTTCGGATTCAAAGGTCTCGCCGCGCAGAGGGGGTCACATTCGACTTAATACTTCGGTGAAGCGAGCATCTCAGCGAAACATGGGGAGGGGAAACACGAAAATTCTGATTCCAGGGGAACTTCTGCTGGAAAAGAAACGATGTTGCTCCTGGCCACTGGCGAGAGGGGAGGAGCTCGTCAGCTTGGCGCTGCAGTCAGCTCGGCGCGGCTAAAGACTCCGAGAACCTTCGGGATGAGAAACCCGAAAATTACCGGACTTCTATCTCGGAGCATAGAGCTCTCGAAATCGGAAGGGAATACTCCGGGGTTCTTCGGAATGAGAGACCCGAAAGTTATCGGACTTTTATCCACAGAGCTAGAGATCTCGAGAGCGGATACCCCGAGAATTCCGTCCATGCGAGATACACGAATCGATCCTTTCTAAACAGGAGGAACAATGAAATATTGTCTGGGTTTTCAAAGTAACTGTTCAAAGTAACGTCGCTGGAGCTCAAATTCTGAAATCAGGGAACTTCCATACACAGAGCATGGGGCCGCGAATTGAGCTCAAATTCTGAAATCAGGGAACTTCCATACACAGAGCGTGGGGCCGTCGCTGGAGCTCAAATTCTGAAATCAGGGAACTTCCATACATAGAGCATGGGGCCGCGAATTGAGCTCAAATTCTGAAATCAGGGAACTTCCATACACAGAGCGTGGGGCCGTCGCTGGAGCTCAAATTCTAAATCGATCGATCGAGCGGGATGGCAGACGGGAGGAAGATGACCGACCGCAAGAGGGTTCGGAGCCCTTCCGATGAAGGACCGCATTCCCAGTCGCCGCCGAAGCAGTCCACCATGCCCGACGAGGAAAGAGACGTTTCCGCGGAGACTCCGACATGTTCGGACGATCGATCGAGCGGGATGGCAGACGCTGCGAAGTTCAGAGATCTGCAGTCACAGATTGTGTCGAGGATGGCATCAATGCCGGACGAGAAAATTCCCCAGGCTTCAAACGAAGCACTGCAGTTCCTCAAAAAATTAGTGGCACTGAACGAATTCGATGTCATGGATGCCCTACCATGCAAGATTGAAACACGGGTCGCCGGGAAAGGCCCCGTCTTCCTCATAAATGTAGCAC